>NW_007245857.1:939617-986149 GCF_000164805.1 Carlito syrichta | reverse complement strand
TGGGCGACCAAGTGAGACTCCAACTCAAAAAAAAAAAAAAAAAGATGCAGATGCTTTAAAAAAGCAGTCAAAAATGTTAAAGTAGCTATTTTAAGTGTCCCTTAACTATATAAAGGAAAATGTTTACAATAAATAAAAAGATAGAAAATTTCCTTGCAAAATAAAAATACAAATCTTAAAAAAGGGAAGTGCTAGGAAAGCAATATACAATATCTGATGTTTTTAAAAGACACTGGCTGGGTTTTATAGGAGGATGGAAATGACAGAAGAAAGTGTCAGTTATCTTGAGGCTAGATCAGTATTACTAATTACCTAATCTGAAAAACAAAGAGAAAAAGAATTGACAAAATATGAAAAGTCTTAACCTTTATGACAACATCAAACTTTTTACACACATGTCACTGGAAATTCAGAGGCAGGTAAAAATAGAAAAGGACACATGAAATATATGAAAATTTATGGACAAAAATATTTTCAATTTGATGAAAGACAAGTTTTCAGATTCAATAATATCAGTAGACCCCAAGATGAATAAAATACAAAGAAAACCACACCAAGCACACCATAGTGAAACTGCTAAAAACCAAAGATAATAGAAAATATTGAAAGCATCCAGAGAAAAACAAAAGATTACATACATAAGACCAACAAATGAGCTGATTTATCAGTGAAATTATGAAGGCCAAAAGACAGTGGAACAACATCTTGTTCCCATATAGTAAAGAAACAGTAAAGTGTCCAAAGGCGTAGAAAAGTATCAGAACAGCTGGGCTTGGTGGCTCAGCCTGTAGTCCCAGCACTTTGGGTGGCTGAGGCAAGTGGATTGCCTGAACCCACAGGTTCAAGACCAGCCTGGACAACTTGGCAAGACCTTGTCTCTACAATAAATCAAAAATTAGCTGGGCATGGTAGCGCACACCTGTAGTTCTGGCTGCTTGGAAGGAGACAGAAGGGTTGCCGGAGCCCAGCAGGGTCGACACTGGGGTGGCCTTGGGCGTGCCACTGCACTCCAGCCTGGGTGACAGAGTGAGACTCCAACTCAAAAAAAAAGAAAAAGAAAAGTATCAGAACAAAATTCTATACCCAGCAAAAATATTATTCAGGAATGAAGAGAAAATTAAGGAAAGTCTTCAGCAGACCTGTATCCAAAAAAAAAAAGTCAAGGGAATTTCTTCAAAAGTCAACAACCAAATTGAAACACAGGTATTTAGGAGATAATGAAAAACATTGGAAATGGTAAATATCTGTGTTATATCATCAAGGACTGCCTTTCTCTCAATTTTTAAGAAATAAGCAGACCTGTTTAAAACAAAATTTATAATTAGTCTTGTGGGATTTATAAGATATGTAGATATAATACATATGACAATTATAGCATTAAGTACAGCTGAAGGAGACTTACATGGCTTCAAGGTTTGTACAATTTTAACTCTAAGTAAACTGAAAAGTTAACGATGTATATTATGGTACCTGGAACAACTACTTAATGTAAAACAAAAGTAAATTCTAAAAATTTTTTGAATCTAAAAGAAGGCAAGAAAAGATAAACAGGGGAGCAGGAAACAGAGGCAACAAATGGGAAACAAACAATAAAGTTACTAACCACATCAGTAATTATCTCTAATGTTAATAGACTACACTCCACAAAGAGACAGATATTGCCAAAATGAATATAAACACAAGACCTATCTACATGTACTTTTTTTTTTTTGAGTTGGAGTCTCACTCTGTCGCCCAGGCTGGAGTGCAGTGGCCGCTCCCGGCCACCGCAGCCTCAACCTTCTGGGCTCCGGTGATCCTTCCACCTCAGCCTTCCAAGTAGCCGGAATTACAGGCATGCACTACCACGCCCGGCTGATTTTTTGATTTATTGTAGAGATGAGGTCTCACTGCCCAGGCGGGTCTCGAACCCGCGGGCTCAGGCAATCCACTCACCTCAGCCTCCCAAAGGCGCGGGATTACAGGCTGAGCCACCGAGCCCGGCACTACATGTACTTTAAATATGGAGATAAGTTGAAGGTAAATTGATACAAAAAGATATACCATGCATATAGCAAACATCAGAAGTCCAGGGTGTCTATAATTAACCTTAGATGAAATAAACTCTAAGACAAACAGTATTATCACTTTTTTTTTTTTGAGTTGGAGTCTCCCTCTGTCACCCAAACTGGAGTGCAGTGGCCGCTCCCAGCCACGGCAGCCTCAACCTGCTGGGCTCTAGCGATTCCTTCCACCTCAGCCTTCCAAGTAGCTGGAACTACAGGCGTGCACTACCATGCCCGACTATTTTTTGATTTATTGTAGAGACGAGGTCTTGCCAAGTTGCCCAGGCGGGTCTCAAACCCCTGTGTATCACCAGACTTAAAGGGTTTTTTGACGATGACAAAATGGTCTATTTAGAAGACATAACTTTCATTAATGTGAATGTATGTAATAATAAAAGTTGAAATGTAGGAGGGATGCTAAGGTGAGTGGATTGCTTGAGACTGCAGGTTCGAGACCAGTCCAGGCAACTTGGCAAAACCTCATCGCTACAATAAATCAAAAAGAAAAATTAGCTGGGTATGGTAGCACTCACCTGTAGTTCCGGCTACTTGGAAGGCTGAGGCGGAAGGATTGCTAGAGCCCAGCAGGTTGAGGCTGTGGTGGCTGACAGGCGTGCTACTGCCCTCCAGCCTGGGTGACAAAGTGAGACTCCAACTCAAAAAAAAAAAAAGTACTACAGGAAGGAAAAAAAAAATTTTAAAGATAAACAGACATTTCCATAATAATTGCTGGAGATTTTAGTACCCCCTCTATCAGCAATTGAAAACTAAAGTCATAGAGAATCTGAACAACACTATCAACCACCTTGACCTATTGATATTTGTAGAATGTTGCACCAAACAACAGAATATATATATTCCTTTCAAATGCATGTGATGCAATCATAAATATAGACCAAATTCTAAGACAAAACAATGTGCCAACCAGTTTAAAGAAACTGAAATTTGAAATAATAAATGATATTTAGGAAAACCTAAATACATTTTAAAAGTATATGAAAAAGTAAAAGGAATCACATCTCTAAATAATTCATGTTAAAGAAGATATAATGAAAGTGAGAAAATAATTTGAATTCAAATTAATTTGAATATATACTAATACAACACGTCTACATTTGTGAAACAGAGTTAAAGCAGTACCTGGAAGAAAATCTAAATGCTTATATTAGGAAAAATAAAGAAAGAAAGTCTAAAATGAATAACTAGTGTTCTCCCATTAGAAAAAAATGCATATATAAAAAATAAGTCCACATAAATAAAAATACGTATATATCAAAATAAATCCACATAAATAAAAAGAATAAAATAATAAAGAACAGAAACCATCAACAAAAAATACAATAAAGAAAATTAACAAAGCTGAAAATTAGTTCTTCAAAAAGATAAATAAAATGTATGACTCCCTAGCTAGACAGATCAAGATAAAATAATCCACCAATCAAGAATTTAAAAAACAATAATAACTTTAGAGTTTATGGATGGTAAAATGATAATGAGAAAATATTATCAGCAATTTTATAACAAAATTCAATATAGATGAGATGACAAAATATTTGAATAATTCAACTAACTGGAACTGACACAAAATGAAACAATATCTGAATAGCCCTGCATTTTAAATGAATTGAAATTTTTATATAAAAAACTTCACATATAAAACTCCTGGTGCAAATGGTACCATTGGTTGAATTCTAACAAATATAGAGATATGCTTTCAAAAATAGAACACTTCCAACTTGCTTAATATGATAATCTGACAAATATATTGCAAAAAAATAAATCTATACTTCAGTATCCTTCACAAACATAAATGTACAGATATTTAAATATTAGCAAGTCAAATAAAACAATATTAAAAAGACACTATACAATGTCCAAATAGAGTTTATTCCAAGAATTCAAGGATGGTTTGTCATTTGAAAATTAATATAAATCAATTATTATATTAAATAAAAGAAGCACCATATTGTTTTAAAAATAGATACAGTATGTATTTGACAAAATTTAAAAACCGTTTGTTTTTAATTAAAAATCTAACCAAACTAAGAATGGAAGGGAACACCTATTTACTAAATAGTATACTTAATTATGCTACTTATAATAGTATAATTATTGAAACTTTCAAATTATTGAAACTTTCTCCCTAAAATCAGAAACAAGACAAGGATGCCCAGTCTCATTACTTCCATTTTACACTGTATTGGAAGTCATGGCTATTGCAATAAGGCAAGAAAAATAATAGGTACAAAGATTAGAAAGGCAAGTAAAACTGACTCTATTTGCAGATGACACACTTGTTCATATAGAAAGCCTTATGGGGTCTACAAAACAACTACTAGAACTAATAAGAGGATTGAACAAGGTTTCAGACTATAAAGTGTATCACTCAGGGTTAATTCAAACAGAAACACATAATAATTTGAAATAGTCGAGGGTAGGTCATCTTATTTTTTGAATAGGAGTCTCACTCTGTCTCCCAGGCTGGAGTGCAGTGGCACAATCACAGACACTGCAGCCTTGACCTGCTGGACTCAGCCACCTGCAGCCTTGACCTACTTGACCTTCCAAGTAGCCAGAAACACAGGCGCACACCATCATGCCTGGCTAATTTTTTTTTTTTAATTGTAGAGAAGAGGTCTCGCCAAGTTGTCCAGGCTGGTCTCAAACCCCTGGGCTCAGGCAATCCTCTTCCCTCCACCTGCAAAGTACTGAGATTACAGTCATGAGCCACCGTACCTGGCTGAAGGTAGGTCATCTTTTAAGAGTATTTCATGAGAGCATCCTAGGAAGAAACAATTTGTAAGGGAAAGCCCCTCCCCAAGGCTGGGATCCAGACCCCTCTGAAGAAAGTGTGGCTGCAGCCCTCTGAATGTTGAGGTTTGCTGGGTTAGCTCAGCATGGCTGGTCCAAAGTCACTGGCAAGCAGAAAATACCCTTGTAGGTTGCAGGTAAACTGAGGCTGGTAAGTGGGCAAGCAGAGATTTTAAATAATTAATACAGTTTGAAACAATAAACGACCTGGCCCCCAGCTGCTTCAGACTCACATGAGTCTTTCTTCAGCGCTAAATGCTTCTTTCCTGGGGTTGCAATTCCTGGAGAGACCTCTCGCTGGCAACGCTCAGGTCATGTGGTCATTCTTTAACAAATCAATTTAGCTGGGGGACGTGATACTCATATTGTGGTGTCATGAGTCAGGTGCTAGTCCCCAGAGTTTACGGGTCAATACTTGGTGTGATGGGTAATTTGATGAGTCAGCTAGCCTGGTTAAGTGTTGGTTAGGCATTATTTCTGGGTGTGTCTGGAAGGGTCCATCAGAGATTAGCATTTGGATGGGTAGACCAATGACCAAGATCTGCCCTCACCACTGGGGAAGGCATCATCCAATTGTTTAGGGCTGAATGGAACAGGGGAGGAAGGGCAACCAGGATCAGGTGAGTGCAGATGTGAATCCCAACTTGGCCACCTCGCCTCATCTTACTGTCTTCTCTGTGAAGTGGGACAGGGCACTGCCTCCCAGGGTATCCCTGACCACCAGGGGTGAAGTGTCCAGCCTAGTGTTGTGGCCTGCACACACCCCTCTAAAATTCATGTCAAAACTGAATCCTCAGCCGGGCTCGGTGGCTCAGCCTGTAATCCCGCGCCTTTGGGAGGCTGAGGTGAGTGGATTGCCTGAGCCCGCGGGTTCGAGACCTGCCTGGGCAACTTGGCGAGACCTCATCTCTACAATAAATCAAAAAATCAGCTGGACGTGATAGCGCGCGCCTGTAATTCCGGCTACTTGGAAGGCTGAGGCGGAAGGATCACCGGATCCCCCAGCAAGTCGAGGCTGCGGTGGCCGGGAGCGGCCACTGCACTCCAGTCTGGGCGACAGAGTGAGACTCCAACTCAAAAAAAAAAACAAAAACTGAATCCTCAATGCAAGAGTATTAGAGGTGGGTCTACTAGGAGTTGATTAGGACATGAGGACTCCTCCCTCGTGCGTGGCATTAGTGCCCTTCTAAAAGGGCTTGAGAGAGCCTGTCCCCTTCTCTTTCCATCATGTGAGTCTGCAGCAACAAGGTACCACTTAAGAGGAACAGGCCTACCTCATTAACAGGGGTACCTGCATGATCAGTGTTTGTATACCTAACCCTGAATTGTATCCCACATCTTTATAATAAAATTTTTTTAAAAAAGGAACAGGTCCTCACCAGACACGAAGTCTGCTGGTGGGTCTTAGACTTTCCAGTTTCCAGAACCATGAGAAATAACTCCTGTTGTTTATAAATTGCCCAGTCAAAAGCATCTTGATATATAAGTCCGAATGGACTAAGACACCCAAGACACCCAGTGTGTGGTTAGAAGAGCTTAGCCGACACTTGCTCTGTTATCCATCCTCTCCTGCCTCAGCATGGAGTCACCCAGGGGCTGAATCATCATCTACAGCCCCAGACAGGCAAGATAGTGGGTCAGGATCCACGTAGGTGGAGTTGGTGGGTGGCCTCATGAGGTAGCCAGTGTCCGGCGGGTGGAGAGGCCAAGAGTGCAGGCAGGAAGTCACAGTCTGGGTTCAATTCACCAACTGGCTGTGTGACCTTAGTATGTTACTGTGGTCTCTGTGCTTCACCCTGCCTTCCCCCCCTCACCCGTGAGGAGCTGTGATATTCCAGTGCAGGATGAAGCCAGGTGGGTGGGCACAGAGTCAGGTTGTCAATGGAACTGGGTCTCTTTTCTGCCTTTGCAGGCTATGTGGGGCAGAGGAGCCAATGGGACAGCTCTGGCTACTTCCAGAGAGCAGAAGCCAGAAGGAAGCAGGTTTCAGGCAACCCAAGGAAAGGTGTCTATTATGGGTTTGTCTTTGTCTGCTGCTATAACAAAATGCCACAGACTGGGCAATTTATAAAGGATAGACATTTATTTTCTCACAGTTCTGGAGTCTGGAAAGCCCAAGATCAAGGTATGGGCAGGTTGGGCTGTCCGTGAGGGCTGTGTTTTCTGGGAGTAGGTGGGTGGAGGAACGCTATGTCCTCACGTGGCAGAAGGAGGAAGAAGGAATGACATCTCTCCATCAAGTCCTTTTACAAAGGCACCTGATCCCATTTATGAGGAAGGAACCCTCCTGGCCTCACCACCTCTTAACATTATAACATTGGCAAGGGCTGGGCATGGTAGCTCATGCCTGAAATCCCAGTACTTTGAGAGCTGAAGGTGAGAGGGTTGCCTGAGCCCAGGGCTTCAAGAGCAGCCTGGGCAACTTGGCAAGACCTCATCTTTACAATAAATAAAAAAATTAGCCAGGCATGGTGCTGCACGTCTGTAGTTACCGCTACTTGGAAGGCTGAGGTGGAAGGATCACCTGAGCCCAGCAGGTCGAGGCCGCGGTGGCCGTGAGTGTGCCTCTGCATTCCAACCTGGGTGACAGAGTGAGACTCCGACTCAAAATAAAAAAACACACATTGGCAACATTTGAATTTGGGGAGGGACACATTCAAACCACACCAGGGTTAAACTGTGTCCCCCAAGGTTAAAGTCCTAACCCCCAACATAAAGACCTTTGTTCGGTAGTTCCCCCTTAGCTGCATGTTCAGTTATTTGCAATCAACTATAGTCCATGCATGCTAAATGGAAAAGTCCAGAAGTAAACATTCCATAAGTTCCCACCATCTGGAACGCATATCATCCTTGTATCCAGCATATCCACCCTGTAGACGCTTCCTGTCATCAGTCATTTGGCAGCAGTGCCAGTTATCCCTGGGCTTGCGTTCAAACAACACTTACTTTACTTAGTGATGGCCCAGAGCGCAAGAGTAGTGGTGCTGGCAATCCAGATATGCCAAGGAGAAACTTCCTTGAAGGCAGGAAGGCCCGCAATGGTGGCCTGCCCAGGACAGCCTTCTCACCCAGAGCTGTGGCCCCTGTTCTCCAGGGCTGGGTCAGGCGGAGCTGAGGAATGGGAGGGTGTCACAGCACAGAGTTGCCTGGGTGCTCTGGGATGGGGTCTGTGAAGCTGCGGGGGCGGGGGGCGGTAAGGACAGGGCATTCCTCTGAAGGGGGCTTCCCTTGGAGGGAGGAGGGAGTTGCCATCGCTGGGTGGTGGAGCGGGCAGTGAGAGTGCTTTGGAGGGACTCCCCATGCTATCAGGGAGCTGGAGATGGCAGAAGCATTCCCCTGGCCCTGCCTCTCAGTGGGAGTGGAGCTGGTTATGGTGGAGACACATGTGATTGGAGAACAAGGAATGAGTGGCGTCGGACACACCCACTCAGCAGCTGCAGGGTCTCAGGCAGTTCTGTCGATTTCCCGGCCTCCACTTTCTCTTCTGCCCACCCAGCCTCCCCTGACAACCGGATTGGCAGGAGAGATGGGGGTGGGGAGGGTGCACCAGGAGAGAGGCAGCTCCGAGGCCCAGCAGTTCTGTCTCTCAGGGGTTCCTTCATTTACTCCACATTTATGCTGAACAGCATCTGTGTAACAGGTGCTGTTCCAGAGGCATGGATTTGGTGAGCAAAACCAAACTCCCTGCCTTTCTGAAGCAGACAGACAGAAACATAAAAACATGCATCACGGTAGGCTGTGTAAAGTCTAAGGAGCCAGACAAAGCAGGGCAATGATGGGTCCTAGTGAGGGAGTTGAAAAAGCTGGGAGGAGATGGTGGTCAAGGTCAAGTCCTGAAGCAAGTCAGGGAGTCAATTAGGGAGAGAGCTGGAGAGGAGCGTGCCAACGGCAGGCACAACCCATGCAAAGGCCCTGCGGTGGGAGCACACAAGGAGACTGGACGATGGAGAAGAGCACGACATGACCCAAAGAGGCCACAGCAGGCAGGGCCCGTGGCTGTGGGGCCACGGGTAATTAGAGTAAGCACTTCAGCTTTTGCTGAGTGAGCAACGGCAGGGCGTTCAGAGAGTTGCCATCGCGCCAGTTGCCGGGCTGGGGAGACGGCAGTGGGGGGAGGAAGGAACCAGGTAGGTGGTGGCTGCAGGAATCCGAGAGAGATGGTGGGGCTGGGATGAAGCGGACACTGGAGCAGGTGGTGATGCCCCACCCCAGCTGACATGCTGCAGGTAGCGGTGATGGGCTTGCCAGGGACCAGGTGTGGAGGGTGAGAGAGGAGCCAAGGGTGCCTCCTGGGGAAGGTGCGGGAGGGGCTGGCCTGGTGGAGATCATGCTGTCACGGCACCGCACAGATCTGAGGCCCGGCACTTAGTGATTAGGCAGAAGAGAAGCAAGCCTGGAGCAGAGACAGTGAGGCCGTCGAGAGTGGGGTTTCCAGGAGCCTCCTTCAGGGGAGCGTATGGGCAGTGTCACGTGGCCCCGAGAGCATCCATCGGACCTGGCCAGGGAGGTCACTACTGACCCTGAGCTGGGCGGTTCCAGGGAAGTAAAGGGGTGAGGCAGTTGGGGGACGAGAGCCTGACTGGAAAAGGTTGGGAGTGAATCGTGGATGCTGAGTGTGGATGTTTTTGTTCCCCCTCGGGCACCCTGGGACGGTTCTCAGGGAAGCCATGAAGATAGCAGGGAGGGGGAGGCGACAGGGGAGAGGGCAGAGCCGACTTAAAATCTGCTCCTTTCGCCCAAACTGTGCACCCCGGGGGAAACTGGATGATCCCGTGGTGGCCCTGCTGGATGGCCTGTCCAGCCTGGCCGGCCCCTCCACCTCCCTATCCCCTGCAGCACCAGAGGGCAGCCGCTCTGGCACCGGGCCCCACCCTGTGGCCACAGCTGAGGGTCCAGGGGTCTGGGCCAATCAGAGGCCCTCCCCATATCAGAAGCTCAGACTCTGGGGGGGGTCTGACTCCCCACTTTGGTTGCCTCAAAAGGCGAAGGGTAAGCCCCAGTGGCTGCAGGAGCTTGTGTGCCCACTGCTGAGAAAGAGAAAGTGGGTGACATCACCAGGTTGAGAGACGGGAACGCATGAGGGGGCAGAGGTGACCCCCCACCCGGGCTCTGCACAGTGACTGGCTGCTGGGTTTCGAGCATCAATCCTGGCCCCAACGGGTCACCTGCCACCTGTAGGGGCTGGGGGGGGGGCAGGACCCTGATTTCCAGCCTCTCCAGGGCCCACCTGGCTGTCTCCAGCACTTTCAGGGGCTTCTCCGCTGAAGACAATGACACCAAAACCACAGGGCTTTGAAATCGTCAATCGAGTTTAATGCATCGTACAGAAGGAAAACTACATTGGCATATTTAAGACAAACACTTTTTCTCTATCCTCACTATCCACTGGACGGTCCTCCTTGGTCCAAAGAAACTAACAATCTCAAGACACATCGGCAGCTATCCCTCCCGGGTCCAACCTCTCATAGCCTCCCATTACGTTTTTAAAAAACTGAACTCAATCCATCCGAGAAGAAGAAAAACAAACCAACGGAAAAGGAACCTGAAGACACTGGCATCGCAAGCCACGCGGTAATGCATACTTGGCACAGAGCGGTCAATATAGAAGACGTGTGTGCCACACAGTCCACTTTGTTCATCAATAAAAGAATATAAAAATCTTGTTCACCCAGTGTTAAGTGTATTAAAATAGATCTGTATCGTACAGCACAGTTTCTCCCGGAGTCGTGAAAATGACAGGAGGGACCGCAGCTGTCTGGGGGCTTCGGTCGGCCTCCTCACTCTGCACCTGTCTGCGTGTGTGCGTGTCTGTGGTCGTGGCCGCGTGCGACGCACACATGCGTGTTCAATGCAATTCGGCACCATGTGATATGCTCGGGGTGGGAGCCCATGGCTCCTGGACGCGTATCCTGTTGTGCTAAGTCCCTTAGGACCAGAGGGGCTGGTGGGTGTGAGGAGCCGGCAGTGCCCACCCCAGACGCAGGAGCCCTTGGAGGTCTCTGCCAACGTGAGGAGGCAGCAAGCGCAGGGGACTCTCGTGTCCCCGAAGGCCAGATCCTCCCAAGGCCACCGCCCTTTCTCCCTCTCCCAGTCCCCGGCCCCAGTTCTTAAAAAACTCTGGATCTCTCCAGTTTGGCTGGCCTTCCCGAGGGGAGGTGTTCCATTCGTACCTTGAAGCAGAGAATACTATACGCAGAGAGAGACGTCAGCAAGCGCCCCCCCCTTCACATTAAATATCTTACAATAAAAACGCCATACAAAAACGTAGAGTTATTTTTTGGCATTAGTGTCTGTACTGGCAAGAAAACAGGAGTGGAATACTCATCGGCTCTTCTAAAGGGGCAACGCAAAGGTTCCCGTCGTAAGTTGAGTGATTCAACCCAAAACAGAAAACCGGCCAGGTGCCTTCCCTGCAAGGTTGCAGCTCTGTCTTGCCCGAAAACTCCATGAGAAAAATACATCAAAAGCAAAAGGAGTCCAGGAGATCGGCAGGAGGAAGGCGGTGAGCTGCGAGGGTCGAGCTGGGCGGCGGCCCCGTCCCTGGACGTGTGCTCGCCTCCACGAGTTTCAAGTTAAGCTGCAATTCTTAACCCTAGCAATACTGACAGAAAGGGCCAGGGCGGTTCTGCAAAGGCAAGGGAGTGCCCAGCCCCCTCTGGGCCTCCAGGGAGGTGGGGGGTCTTGAGGAACTACCTAGCCCTGCTACCCACTTCTCAGCCCAACTATCTCTACCACTCAGCTATGTCCGTGTGTTCTCAGCTCCCCTTCCCGCGGGACAATGAGAGGAGTCACCCTCAACCAGGGGATCAGCCACGTGCTGGGCAGTGTGCCTGTCCCCTCGACAGTCTCAGCCTCCCTCTCTCTTGGGGCGGTGCGAGGCCGTGGACAGAGCTGGGCCTGGAAGCCAGAGGCCTGGGTGGTCCCGAGGTGGCCGGAGGTTCGGGCTGACTGTGCGCCCCGGCCCGACACACCCTTGTCCCCTCCCACCCTCCAACCGGGGCCTGGCACTAGGTCTTCTGTCCGGCTCTTTCTCCCTCCTCTCCTCTGTCTGGTTTATTTTTGTCTGAAACTCATAGTGTTTATGAATTAAGGCCGACAGAACCCCCGGGCTATGTGAGAGCAGGGTCCCAGTAACTTTCCACGGGTGTGAAGATAGGTCCCTTGGGGTCAGTTGTGCCCCTGGGGATGCTGGAGGGCAGGGTGCATGGCTGCCACCGAGGGCTTGGCCCAGGGCCCGGCCAGCAGCGGGGTGGGGCTGGTGGTTGTCATGGTGACCTGGAACATCTGCTCGCCCTGTATCAGTCTCAGGAGGGCCCGGAGGCGGTCCAGGGATGACTGGGTGCCTCTCTGACGGGCCAGCAGGCTGGTCTTGAGCTCCAGGCATTTCTGTTGGGGGACAAGGAGGCAGAGAGAAGGGTCTCAAAGTCCGCTCTGCAGGCCCCCTGGGGCAGCCACCCTTTTACCTCTCTCCAAAGCCTTTCCCGCTCGTTGTAGAGACCTGAAAGAAACCCGGCAGAGGGCCTCCCAAAAACCAGGCAGCCGTGACAATGGAATTAAACAGCAGCCAGACCCACAGGAGATATGTGTGTGTTGGAATTTGGGGCTAGAGAAAGTATGCTTGTGCAGCTGCAGGGAACGTTCCCCTCACGGCTGTGGGGCTCCCACCTCTGCCTCCAAGTCAGCTGCCTGCACTCCCCCGCCTCCCGACGGCCGGCTGCAGAGTCCTCCGGCTTGCTGGGTGGCTTCCTGCTTTTCTCTTGCCAGCCGTGCTGCTTGGCCTTTTTGAGCCTATCTATGCCCATGGCAACAAGGTGAAGCGGTAAAAACAGATGAGAGAGGTACACTCGACCAGCTCTGGTTCAAATGCTGCCTGGGCAAATAATAACCGCCCTGAGATCATTTCTAAAATGATGACAGGGATCATCACAGAGCCTCTTCGTAGGGCTGCTGAGAGGATTAAAGGAGATGCTGCAGTCGAAGAGCTTCATTAGGGCCTGGCAGTGCTGTTGCCGCTGCCGCCACCACCACCACCATCATCATCACCTTCATCATTATTACCATCACAACCACCACTGTCCTCATCTTTACCATGACATTCAGCACCATCATCACTGTCACTGTGATCGCCATCATCACCACCACCATCACCACCGTGGTCACAACTACCATCACCCCCATCACTGTGATCACTGAGGCTCCACCGTCACCACCATCATCACATCACTATCACCACCATCATCAGCACCTTCATCGTGATCATCACAATCACCACCGCCATTATCCTCCTCATCGTCACCAACACCCTCACCACCACCACCACCGTCACTGTGATCGCCACCGCCATCATCACCACAACCATGATTATGTCACCATCCTCACCACCACCATTATTGTGATCATCACCACCACCATCACCATCGTGTTCACGACCACCGGCACCCCCATCACTGTGATCACGGAGATCCCACCATCACCACCATCGTCACCACCACAAACCGTCATCACTTTATCATCATCACCTTCATCATGATCATCACCGTCACCACCACCATCATCACCATCACCACCACCACCACCAGTATCGTCGTCATCACCAACACCCTCACCACCATCATCACCGTCACTGTGATCGCCACTGCCATCATCACCACAGCAATCATTGCATCACCATCACCGCCACCACCTCCACCATCGTGATCACGACCACCATCACCCCCCATCACTGTGATCACGGAGGTCCCACCATCACCACCGTCGTCACACCACTATCATCATCATCAACATCATCACATCATCACTGCCACCACCACCACCATCATCACCATCACCACCACCACCACCAGTATCGTCGTCATCACCAACACCCTCACCACCATCATCACCGTCACTGTGGTCGCCACTGCCATCATCACCACAGCAATCATTGCATCACCATCACCACCACCACCACCTCCACCATCGTGATCACGGCCACCATCACCCCCACCACCGTGATCACGGAGGTCCCACCCTCACCACCGTCGTCACACCACGATCGTCATCATCAACATCACCACATCATCCCTGCCACCACCACCAGCATCATCACTTTATCATCATCACCTTCATCATGATCATCATCATCACCAGTACGCTTACCACCATCATCACGGTCACTGTGATTGCCACCCCCATCGCCACCACAACCATCATCACATCACCGTCACCATCACCATCACTGTGATCATCACCACCATGACCACAAATCATGACCCATCACTGTGATCACCACCATGACCACAACCACGATCACCCCCATCACTGTGATCACATGGCCACACCATCACCACCATCATCAAATCACTATCACCATCATCATCACCATCATCCCATCATCACCCCCATCACCACCACTGTGACCGTCACCACCACCACCACCACCACCATCATCATCTCGTTCATAACATCCTACAGAGGAGCAATTATGATCACTTTACACAGGAAAAAACTGAGCTTCAGAAGTCAAGGCCATGCCAAGGTCACAGAGCTGAGAAGGGGCAGAGCCTGGATGTTCTAGCCATTGGGAACATCCAGGCTCTGGATCCCAAATATGGGATACATATTTGTGGAAGGCATCACAGTGCTGCCCTCCTGCGCATTTGCTGAGGGATGCGTGGTGAGCCTGTCTCTCCCTGGGCCACAGTAACTGAACAGTGGAGCTCCATCCGCCCCCAGATCTGTGCGCACCTTCACTGCGGAGGCCAGCCGCCGGTCCCGCTCCTCCAGCTGCTGGTGCTCATTCTGCAGCTCACTGCCTCGCTGTAGCAGCTTCTGCTTCTCCTCTTCTTTGACTAGGAAAGAGGGCCAGGCCCCGCCGAGAAGGGCAGGTAAGCAGTGGCTGGGCCAGAGGGTAGGCCCGAGATGCAGAAAGGATGGCACTGAGAGCTCTGGCCAGATGTTTGAGGACCAGAACTGCTTTCCCCCAGCAGTACCTGCCCCGTGCACAGGACCAGTCCCAGGAAGAGCCTGAACTCACCCAGCCTCCCACGGGTCCAGAGTCAGTGCAGGGGTCGGGGGGGGGGAGGATGGGGAGGAGGAACGGCACCCTTCCCACCCCCCAACGATGCCTCACCTGTCTTGTGGGTGACGTAGGAGTGCACAATGGCCAGCATCCCCGTCCAGGGCACGCTCTCATCTTTCTTTAAGGCCTGGGGGCAGAGGGAGAGGAGAGTAGATGGGGAAATGAGAAAGTGGACAGGTCCTGGGACCTGCTGTGCAATCTAGAGGAGACACGCCCTCTCTGAGACACAGACCCGTCACCTGTGACCAGGGAATGGTGGCCACACTGGCCTCAGGGCCTGGCTCACAGGCTGTGCAATAAGGTCAGCTCCATGAGGCAGGAACCTTCGGGGTCTCTCTCCCTGCTCCTCACCAGGGCCTTGAACAAGGAGCTCAAATCCTTCTCGAATGAATGAATGATCTCTCTTTTCTTCTCATGTCCAGGGCGCTCAACCGCAGCCAGCCCCAGGCAAGCCAGGTACAAACGGAGGAGACCCAGTGTTCCCTGTGTTGTGCTGAAGTAGGGGACAGAATCTTGAACTGTTTCCGCATTACCTCAAAAAGCTGTGACTCCCAGCAGTCACAATACCTCCAGAGGGGACAACCTGCAGCAGCACCCAGCCACCATATCTATGTCCCCTGTGGGGACAAAAGTCAGGATGATGAGAATGCATGACAGTTACTGCTTTTTGAGACCCAGGTAACGCCCTCTGATTCTACAAGACATGCTTACTGTGGAACGCACAATCTGAACTAAGCATTGCCACGCCCCCAACCCCTCAACCCCCAGGAGTAACACTCGGAAGCGTCTCCCATAGGGCTTTCTCAGATGGCTGATGACCAAACCCTATGGTTGCTATAAAGCCTGTTTTTTATCTATTAATTTTTTGAGTTGGAGTTTCACTCTGTCACTCAAGATGGAAACCAGTGGCATGCTCATGGCCACTGCAGCCTTGATCTGTTAGACTCAGGTCCTCAGCTTTCCAAGTAGCTGGGACAATAGGCATGCGCCACCATGCCTGGCTATGTCTTTTATTTTTATTTTTATTTTTTGAGCTGGAGTCTTACTCTGTCACCCAGACTGGAGTGCAGTGGCACTATCACGCCTGGCTAATTTTTGATTTATTGTAGAGATGAGGTCTTGCCAAGTTGCCCGGGTGGGTCTTGAACCCTCGGCCTCAGGCAATCCATTCGCCTCAGCCTCCCAAAGTGCTGGGATTACAGGGTGAGCCACCCAGCCTGGCCTGATGTCTTTTATTTATTTATTTATTTTTTATTTTTTGAGTTGGAATCTCACTCTGTCGCCCAGACTGGAGTGCAGTGGCCGGCCACCGCAGCCTCGACCTGCTGGGCTCCAGCAATCCTTCTGCCTCAGCCTTCCGGGTAGCCGGAATTACAGGCATGTGCTACCACGCCCGGCTGATTTTTTTTTTTTTTTTATTGTAGAGATGAGGTCTCGCTGCCCAGGCGGGTCTCGAACCCGCGGGCTCAGGCAATCCACTCACCTCAGCCTCCCAAAAGCGCGGGATTACAGGCTGAACTTGTTTCCATATAGTGAACAAGTCCCAAAGGATCACACTCTTTGTAAGAAACTCTTGTCAATGACAGCACAGTGTCTTATCGAGGTTCCATGCTGGAATCAACTTCACTGTCTCCTGTTGATGGGAAGTCAGGCCGTTTCCATCTCCTTTCTTTTGTGAATAAAGAGTGAGGGGCTTCTCCACCCATATTTGGGTCATTTCCTTAGGCTAGAGTCCCCAGAGTGAGGCATAGGTTTGTTTTTGTTTTTGTTTTTTTTGAGTTGGAGTCTCACTCTGTCGCCCAGACTGGAGTGCAGTGGCTGCTCACGGCCACCGCAGCCTCGACCTGCTGGGCTCCGGCGATCCTTCCGCCTCAGCCTTCCGAGTAGCCGGAACTACAGGCACGCGCTACCACGCCCGGCTGATTTTTTGATTTATTGTAGAGATGAGGTCTCGCTGCCCAGGCGGGTCTCAAACCCGAGGGCTCAGGCAATCCACTCACCTCAGCCTCCCAAAGGCGCGGGATTACAGGCTGAGCCACCGAGCCTGGCTGAGGCATAGGTTTTAAAAAAGCAACTATTATTATTTTTTCAGAGACGAGATCTTGCTCTGTTACCCAGGTTGGTGTGCAGTGACTCGATCACAGCTCACTACAGCCTCCAACTCCTGGGCTCAAGTGATCCTTTGGCCTCAGCCTTCCTAAGCAGTGGGAATACAGGTGTGCATGCCACCACATCTGGTTTTTGTAGAGATGAGGGCTCTATGTTGCCTAGGCTGCTCATGAACTCCTGGCCTTGAGCAATCCTCCCACCTCAGCCTCCAAAAGCACTGGGATTTTTACAGGCATGAGCCACCGTGCTCAGCCAAAAAGGCCATTATTGAAAGAAGGCCACTATTAGCATCTTGTGGGTAGAGGCCAGGGAGGCTGCTAAATATCCTACAATTCACAGGACAAAGACCCACAGCCAAGGATTACCCTGGCCAAAACGACAGTGGTTCCAAGGCTGCAAAAGCCTGTTCTGTACCCAAGCCCCTCTTTTCACTCCTCTTCTGCCCTTCCCATCTCTGCCCATGGTGGGGACCCCCAGGAATCGGTGCAGGGTGAGGGTGAGCTGCACAGCCTCCTGTACCTTCTGCTGGCACTTGGGGCACACCCACATGCCCTTGGGCGCCGTCTTGAGGGGCGGGTCCAGGCAGCTGAGGTGGTAGGCCCCCGGGCAGGTGCCGCAGGGCTGCAGGTTGGCCCCCCGCTTGCAGGCGGCACAGTGCTCATCGTGGGTGATCTCATTCTGGAAGAGAAGGAAGGGCGTAAGGCGAGTCAGAGGGGCCGAGGCCCAGCAGCTTCCGTCCTGACCCACCTGCAGCCGCGCTTCTGCCAGTTTCTCAGCAGCTCTAGGGAGAGAGAGGGGCAAGCCCCCAGAGGGCAACAGTGTGGGGACAGGCCTGGACCCCAGGAGGTGGGGGAGGAGTTGCCTGGTGTGCAGGATTCTAGGGCACTGACAGAGCCACATTGACTAGGGGCTGGGTCACCAAGCGTCAGAGCTGGGCTTGGTATGCGGCTCTGGTGTCCTGGTTCTTCTACGTTGAAGACCTGGACTCCAGGCGTGTGACCAGAAGGGTGTCCTGCACTGTAGCAGAGGCCTGTATTCTTGGAGTGGGGACCCAGTCAGCACTCCCAAGCTTCTCTCCACACGCTCCTCACATTCACACCGCTCGGGGACAGAGGCCCAACTGGGACAAGATGGCTGCATTCTTTGGCTCTCCATTCTCTAGCCATGAGTCAGCAGCGTCTTCCAACTTCAGAGTTAGAAAAGACCAGGGGCCACAAGGACCTATGTCCCTGAAGGAAGGCCAGCACCCTCATGTGAGGCTTCAGAGATCCCCGTCTACACTCTTTGTTTCCTACAAAGACCCAGGGAAGGTGAGGCAGTTGTCTGAGGCCACAGAGTGTGCTGGAGGTGGAGCTGGGATACCAGCATCCTGGCCTCCTGTCTTGAAGCCAAGGCCCCTCCAAGGCTGTGGGCTCTGGGGGGGCAGGGCCCAGGCTCAAGGTGTGTCCCGTCCCCATGCCCGCCATGGCAGGGGACTGGGAGAGAAACAGCACAGCCTAACCAGAGTTGCCTGGAACCAAACACCTATTGCTTCTGAGAGGATTGACCATTACAAGCATGTGGGAACTAGAATATTCTTCTAGAATTAGATCAGAAATTTAGTAAAGAAAAATGCTGAATAAATTCTGAGGCCACGCCCATGAATGAGGTCATGACCAGCCAATGTCCTGGGAAGCAGGGACGTGGTGTGTGTGTGGGGGGGTGGTCTCTCAGGATCACAGAAACATGGGCGTGTGGAGGGAGACCCTGGGGAGTACAAAGTCCAGCCTCTTTTGGGGTGGGCAGCAGAGGACCTGAGAGGGCCAGTTCTGCCCAGGGTCATAGAGCTAGGCCAGCAGAATTGGGGCAAAGACCAGCTGACACCCGACTACTTCCAGTTGGACCCTCAGGCCCCCAGAGTCCCTGCATCCTCAGTACTAAGCAGAGGTGGTGGTGGGGCCCTGCTTCAACCTGTGTACTGAGCCCTGGGGCAATGCCCAACTGCCTGGCAGGTTGGAAAGTGGACTGGGTGGAGTGTGGAGCCCAAAGAACTTCTGCTCCACTCCAGGGCCCCTCCCTTCTTTCCAGGAGTGACCCTGGACTGTACTGAAAACATGCCCCGCCCCTCCCAGGTGTGAAGGGGCCACGTACCTTCCAGCAGGGGTCCTCATTGGCTAGCACAGGGAAGAAGGGTGGAGAGCATGTTAGTGAGCACCAGGGGAGCACAAATCAGGACTGGAGTCCTTGAGGCCTCTTGTGGCAGGGGTTCTCACGGCAGGGCACCACGGGAGTATCACAAGGCCCCACTGGCACCTGAGATCTCATCCCAGAGCATGATGGGACTATTACAGGGCCCCAAGATGCCTGAGTTCTGAGTTTCAGAAGACCCCAGGGATGAGTTCTTACCCCAGGGCATGATGGGAGTCTCACAAGGCTCTAGTGGTGCCTGGTTTTCACCCAAAAGCATGATGTGAATACAAGGTCTTATGACACCTGGATTTCATTCCAGGGCATGATGGGAGTAAGGGTTTCTGTCCTGGTCATAGCTAGGAACCACTTTGGGAAGAGGGTCATCATGGCCCCTGAGCTTGCTGAGCATATGGTGGCAGTGAACTGCCTAGGGTGGGAATCGTCTCTCCAGGGACACCCAAAATGACTTATTTTCAACTCTTTGTTTGGCTATAAGCCCTTCCCGTTCCTAGAAAATGATGTCAAACCACATGTTTTAATGATCACCAAAATGGTTTTCCTTTCAGTGCTGGGTCACATCTGTTGCAAATAATGCCATCCAGTGGGAAGCACCGTGTCTGTCTGCACAGCACCCAACAGCTCATGAAGTGTTGTCATGCTCACCCATTATGTCACTGTCCCAGCTCTCAGAAAGCACATAGCTATGGGCTTGTTTTACAGGTTGTAATCCAGGACCCAGGGAAGTACTGTAAAGGGTTGAAAGCTACATAGACATGCAAGAAGGTGGTAGTCATTTTTGCCCTTGGGACTATTTACATTTTTTAAACTGAAAATAACAAGTGGCCTCCGGCTGCTGGTTGTATTTATGAATGTGGCTCCCTGAGGTCTGGCAATGGGGCAAAGCTGGCAGAGGTGGGAGGGGCCCATGCAAACTCAGGTGGAGACTCAGGCCAGGCCCAGACTACCAGAGCTGGGGGCCCTCGCTGAAGATCAGGCCCAGTGCCTTGTACAGAGGAGCCCAGGTCCCAGAGTGGAAGGCCAGGCCTGGTCACACAGTGAAGCAGATCCAGGTCTCCCAAGTCCAGCCTATGTCCTCTGGATGCCCTCAGCAGGCACATGAGGATGAGTGTGGGCGCGGTGTGTGCTGAGGGCCAGCAGCCCAGCCCAGCAGGCATCGGGGCTGCCACAGGGGTGGGTGACAAGTGGGCTGTCTCTGGGCTGCTGGTGGCAGGCAGTACCTGGGCTGGGCCACCGGGCAGAGGCACGCAGGCCACACCTATACCTGTGGCACAAGCTAAGGACCTGCCCCAGGCCACAAGCAGGACGAGTGGGGAGGTGGGAGCCTCCTCCAAGCAGTCTCATCCCCCTCTACCCAGGTCAGCCCTGCCAGGCCCGGAGTGGAGGCCCAGCTCCGCCCAACCCTGGAGCGGCTGTGGCAGAAGCTGGGTGCTGGTGCTTACCTCTTGCTGTGAGGAACAGGGGGTTGTTGAGATAGTTGGAGGCCAGCCGTTTCCTCTGCAGGGGACACAAAACAAAACAACACGCCATCGTCTGGAGACCCTCCCCAGCTAAGCCACCCCGGGCCAGGACCCACCCCAGACCAGGCTCCCTGCCCAGGGCTCCAGACTCCAGCTGGGACAACCCCTGCCAGAGGCAAAAACAAGGGCAAATACAGGGTCAAAGGACACAGGGCTGGCAGTGGGGGCAAGGGAGTCAGCAAAGGCTTTGCCCTGCAGGAGGCTGAGGACATCTCTCTCTGCTCCCGTGGACACGTCTGTTTAACCCAGGAAAGACGAAGCAGGCATCCCAAAGCAGGCGAATCGGGAACAAAGCCAACTCTGTGTTCTGCATTCATGTCTCCCGTATCTGCTTCTCAGCTGGTTCTGGAGTCAGGTGGGGCAATGAGGAATGACTGACTCCCTAAAATTCCACTTCTTGGGGCTTGAGGCCCGAAGCGTCACATGCAGACAAAGGTACATAGTACAGTCCAGAAGAATGGCATGGTCGGGCCCAGTGGCTCACACCTGAATTCCCAACACTTTGGGAGGCCAAAGCAGGAGGACTGCTTGAACCCAGGAGTTCAAGTCCAACCTGAGCAACGCAGCAAGACTGTTTCTACAAAAAAATAAAAAACAGCCGGGCTTGGTGACTCAGCCTGTAATCCTGCGCCTTTGGGAGGCTGAGGTGAGTGGATTGCCTGAGCCCGCGGGTTCGAGACCTGACTGGGCAACTTGGCGAGACCTCATCTCTACGATAAATCAAAAATTAGCCGGGCGTGGTAGCGCATGCCTGTAGTTCCAGCTACTTGGAAGGCTGAGGCAGGAGGATCGCCGGAGCCCAGCAGGTCGAGGCTGCGGTGGCCGGGAGCGGCCACTGCACTCCAGGCTGGGCAACAGAGTGAGACTCCAATTCAAAAAAATAAAAAATAAAAATAAATAAATAAAATAAAAACAGTCAGGCATGGTGGCATGTTCCTGTAGCCCCAGCTACTCAGGAGGCTGAGGCAGAAGGATCACCTTAGCCCAGAAGGTTGAGTTTGCAGTGAGCCATGATCATGCCACTGCACTCCAGCCTGGGTAACAGGGTGAGACTCAGGAAAAAAAAAAAAAAAGTAGAAGAAGAGTGGTTTTAGTCATGGCTTTGACAACCACAGGCCACACTGGTCCAGACCTTGGTGGTCTGAAGTGGCTTTGGGTGTGGCAGGAAGATGGTTCTAGAACTGTGTCACTGGATTTAAAACCATCTCTCTGGTTGCATCCAGGGATTCGTGGAAGGGCTCTCTCACTGCACACTTGTCCAAGACTCGTGGGCCACCAGCTTTGAGTTGACTCTTGACCTGTTTAGGTCATCTCTGGCCCCACCACAGACTTGGGAGACTGAAGTCGTGCCCCACTCGCAGAGCAGGGGACAGTTTCATTAATGAACAAATCAGAAGGAATGGGGCCCTTCCTGTCTACAGAGAAGACACCATTTCGTAAGGGTTGAGAAACAACTTGATGACAATCTTCTGAAAGGTCCGAGTCTGGGGAGAGGGTTCTTGCTCAGGAGACCAAGGAGGAAGGGACGGGTAAGAAACTGCCCACATGGGGCATGTTCTCAGAACAGGACCGGGGAGCACAGAAGCAGAGAGAAAGTGTAGACAGGTCGACAAAGCCAGAGGACACACTCAGGTGCCCAGACAGGGCAATTGCAGGGCCGGGAACTGACCCCATTCTACAGGAGATCCCTCCCTCCTGGTCAAGTTCCCAAGATGAGGATTCTGGATGGCTGGTCCAGAGGAACCAACATTCTGGGAGGCGAAACAGCATGTTCTCTTCCCTTTGTTGGGATCTCGGAGCTGCAGTCTGAAGGGACCACACATCCACCTTCGGGGACACTGTTTTACACAGGACACATCCACCTTCGGGGACACTGTTTTAATCAGGACAGTTTCTCCAAGCTTGGGGCCTTGGGACCTTAAGGAAATGGCCTTCATCCCAGGGAAAGATTGCAGGGTATCACCCCTAAGAAAGCCCTGAGCCTCTGAGCAAAAGGTACCAAAGGCTTTTGGGGAGAAGACATTAGGATTTTAATCTAGATGTTTTGGATTTTAGTTTACAAGGGAAGGAAGCTTTCCCTTCTGATCTAGTTTCTCCCTGGGAACGTGCTTATGGGAGGGGCCCAAGTACTCCCACTCAGGCATCTTAAGTCCCAGCCTTGTGTCACTAAACTGTCTTGGACATGGCCAAGCCTCTCGACACTCCAAATGGGGAGTAAGAGAAGGAACCAGCCATGTCCAGCTCAGCTCTTTCAAGGCACATTCTCAGCCTCTCTCAACCACAAGCCAACTGGGTGGCCTCTCCAGGTGAAGCTCAATGTAGTCCTGGGATGCCAGGTGGTCCCGAGACACCAGGGCACCCAGCCTACCTGTGACAGGGATTCGCCTCAACACTCAGTGTGGAGTCAGGAAGCCAGTGCACCTCGCATCTGAGCACACCCCTCAGTGCAGCTTCCCTTAGGAATAAACCAACATTTTCCTCTTCCAAATCTCTCTAGCAACTGATTCTGCACTCAGGAGGTGGAGAAAGATATAATATTTATAGTCATTCCCAAGCCCGCTCTCAGTAAGGACAGACGGGGGCAGCAATAAAGACAGAGAGTAAGGGAGGTCCAGGAATTTCCTGGAGTCCCTGCACTCACTGTCCCCTGGCCCCCCATCTCCCACTGTGGCATGGGCTGGTGGGTCCCCACCTCGGTCTCCAGGAGGCCGCTGTAGGCAGGGTTGGCTGTGCTTCTTCTCTTCCGCTCTTGTCGCTTGCTCTGGATTTCTGCAAAGGCACAGACATAGCGGTTACTGGATCCTTCCTGCCCCGGGAATCCCCACACACTTCCTCGCCAAGCCCCAGGCACCACCGACCCCTTCTGCTTCGAAGCCTCTCCATCCGCTCAGCATCCACATTGCAGAGTGACCAGGGGTGTGGGGCCTCCAGGAATTACTCACTCCCTGGCAGGACAGCTCTGGTGGTTTCAGGTTGAATGGCAGATTGGTGGGAGAGTGATGGGTACCCAGGACCCAGGTGCTCACTCTCACACAGGGCTCCCCTTGTGTGTCGAGATCCAGCCCATGACCATCTCTTGGGACCCTCAGGATGGCAGACACCCACTGGTCAGATGCTGGCCCACAGAGCTGCAGAATGAGATTCCCAGCTCTTGGAGAGGCTGGGTGCAAGCCTGCTGCGCGGTGAACCGCTGACCCCACACAGCCCAACATGAATCCCTCCCCAGGAGCCTGGTGCGCTTTGCTTCATGCGAGAGTGAGGATGTGTGCTGTGTTTACCAAGAGTGCTTTCTTTTCCTTTCTCTTGCTCTCCCTGTCAGGTGAGGTCTGCAACCTGCCTCTCTGTGTAGCTGTTTTGATGTTATTTTTAATCTCTGTCTCTTGAGCCTGGTTTCATTTTTCAAACCTTTTCAGTATTACTCAGCGTGTTTCTTGTAAGGCACCTCAGACCCTCTGAGGAAAGTCCATATACATACACGCTTAGAGTATCACAGGGCAGGAGATGGGAAGGGTTTTCCAGACGAGGACTACTTATAACAACGGGAACATATTAGGGAAGCACTTTTCGCTAGTCCCCATGATAATCCTACAAAGTTTAGGGATGCAGTTTTTCTTGCACTGCTGATGAGGAAACTGAGGTTAACAGTAGGGAAGGAGTTTGTCCAAGGTTACCAAGCTGGTAACCTGGACTTGAACAAGGGACTTCCATTCTCATCACCTCACGCCTCCTTATTGGCTCCAAAGTCGGAGCCTGAGAAGCTCTCAAAGGCAAGCCGAGGACAGCGTAACTCCTCACGCTCAAGTTCACATGCTCAGGTGGAAAGCTCAAAGAACGCTTCCGAACCCCATAAGCAGAGGAGAAAGGCCAACTGCCTTTTGTTGGCAACTGCCTGCAAGAGCAAGAGCTGCTGGGATGGGGCCTCCCTGCCCAGGGATCTGGAAGGCCGTGCCACTTCCCTGTCCCTCCCCACCCACAGCACGCTTCGTCTGCCACCAGGGAGCAAGTCGGACCCAGGGAACATGACGGGACAAGACTCTCCCCAGAGGCAGTGCAGAAAGGCCTGAACCCCCTCCTGGCATGCTGAGCTTGGCGAAGCTCAGGAAAGCTTGCTCTGCTCCCGGCCTGGCCTCCGTGAGCTGTGTGACCTTAGCCAGGTCTCCTCCCTTCCCTGGGCTTCAGTTACTTGCCTGTTGAGGTAGGAAGAACCTCTACCTCAGATTAAAGACTGCTAGCGGCTTAGGCTCTGCGTGGGTTCAGTCCATTCCCCTCTTTTCCTCACTTTTAAGGAAACAAAAATGAGTCTACCTTCTGGCACCCAGATTCACTCAGGTATGTGTTTTCGCTTCATAGAATGTCTCCAGCAGGTAAGGTGGGCATGGTGGGAAATGCTCTGGGTTGGGAGCCAGGAGTCCTGGACTCCAGCCTGGGCCTGATATCAATGGGCTATTGGGCTTTGGGCAAGGGATCAGCTTTTCTGGCCTCAGTTTCCCCATATGTGCGGTAAGGCCCTAAGATTCTGTGACGTTGTTGTCCTTGCTCTTAGCATTCTGTGACGAAGTTCACAGCTCGTTGGCAACTGTCTGCATCGGTAAAGTCACACAGCACCTTCATAGAGCAATGGTGACCTGTCTGCTCAAAGGAATTAATGTTCCAATTTTGAATGTGACAGCCGCAGGTCAGTTCCATGGTAGGGAAGTGGTGGCTCACCCCCATGCTGTGTCTGTGTGCTGGGCACTGCTTCTGGTGCTTTACAACTCCATGAAGAAAGCTTGTTTACTATCCCATTTTACAGATGAAGAAACTGAGGCACACAGCAGCTAAGTAGTTTTTTTTGTTGTTGGAGACAGGGTCTTACTGCGTTGCCCAGGCTGGTCTCAGACTCCTGAGCTCCAGCAATCCTCCTCCCAAAGTGCTGGGATTACAGGCATAAGCCACCATGCCCAGCTTCACAGAAGCTAAATAACTTGCACTGTGCTGCCTCCAGTTTGAGGGCAAGGAACACCTTTCCCCTGGCAGACTGCTGTGTGCCACGGAAGCCAGGAACTCCTGCCATCTGCCCGGCCCCATCCGATATCTTTTGTTCAGTCCCAACCCAGTCTGCCGCTGCCTGGGTCCTTCCTCTTACCTTCCAAGTGTTCCGTTGTAACCAGGCCTAGCGCTACCATGAAGGCGATTTTCTGAGGGAAGGAAAAAGAGAAGCATTAACACAGCCTTCAACATTCATTCATGTGCTCAACAAACATTTGCTGTGGCAGGTGCAGGGTTAGACCCCATGGGTGCCCCAACCATGGAGGACCCCAACTCCAGACACCTAGTCAGTTTCTAAGAAACACGGGGAAATCGGATTCCCAAAGAGGCCACCCACAGCTCAGTTGAGGAGGTCCTCTGAGCCGTTGCGGGTTCCTTGAAAACGTTGGATAAACACACCTTTTCAAACATACTTGAAAGACCTAAGGTGCACACTCTGAGCTAATCACTGATTCATGACACATCCACATCACCAGTGCTTTCATGGCTCTTTCATGTTGTGTGTTTGAAAATGAACCGAACAAGCCGGGCTCGGTGGCTCAGCCTGTAATCCCGCGCCTTTGGGAGGCTGAGGTGAGTGGATTGCCTGAGCCTGCAGGTTCGAGATCCGCCTGGGCAGCGAGACCTCATCTCTACAATAAATCAAAAAATCAGCCAGGCGTAGTAGCGTGTGCCTGTAGTTCCAGCTACTTGGAAGGTTGAGGCGGAAGGATTGCCAGAGCCCAGCAGGTCGAGGCTGCGGTGGCCGGGAGCGGCCACTGCACTCCAGTCTGGGCGACAGAGTGAGACTCCCACTCTAAAAAAAAAAAAAAAAAAAGAAGATGAACCGAACACCCATAAACCCACTAATCAACTCAAAATCTGACACTGGACCAGGAAGTTGCATCTCTACTGTCATCTTCCCCCTCATTCCTTTGTTGAGGTGGACAGACCTTCCCGCTTCAAGACTGCTTAGTGCCTTGGGTACTTGGGTGCTCAGTTCCTCCTCTTGTAGTACTCCATGAGTTGTGTGATGACTATTACCTTTTTATATGCACACATCAAACACTTCTGTCACTTACTGAACAGTACTCGGGTTTACCTGTTTTTGATGTTTAAAAGGTCATGATACTTTACCATATACGGAGCTCACTATTTTTCTTTTCATTTTACATTCACTTGCAGTGGTGGACAGAATTGCAAGAAGGCTCCCCAGACCCCACCCCTTGGTGTGACCATCTTATGTAACTCCCTTCCCTTGAGTATGGGCAGGACTGAGAATACCATGGGATCGGTGATGTCACATGGCACAGGTGACGGGAGCTGTTCTCTGGATATATTATGTTAAATCTGACCCTTGTAGGTGACAAGAGTGAGACTCTCCTGCTAGCCTTGAAAGAGAAGCTGCCATGGGTTCTGCAGCCACCACGTTGTCTGAGGACTCTCCCTAGAGCTGCACACAGTGCTGGGCACAGAGCAGGTGCTCGAGGAAGATTTGAGGAGTTAATGAGTTAATATGTCTTCATTTGTGATGTGACCTGCAAATGTATTTTTCCAGCTTATGTTTTTATCTTTTGATTTTGCATATGGGGCTGGCTTATTCATTTCAGAATCATTTTAGATTTACAGAGAAGTGGCAAGCCTAATTCCAGAGAGTTCTCATCTACCCCACACCCAACTCTGTTGTTAACTATGGGGATCCATCTACCTTCATCACAACCAAAGACTCAACACCGAACAGTTAACTAAAACCTATGCTTTATTTGGATTTTCTTAGTTTCCATCTAATGTCTTTTTCTTTTCTTTTTGAGTTGGAGTCTCACTGTCGCCCAGACTGGAGTGCAGTAGCCACTCCCAGCCACCGCAGCCTTGACCTGCTGGGTTCCAGCGATCCTTCTGCCTCAGCCTTCCAAGTAGCCGAAATTACAGGCATGCACTACCACGCCCGGCTGATTTTTTGATTTATTGTAGAGATGAAGTCTCGCTGCCCAGGCGGGTCTCGAACCCGCGGGCTCAGGCAATCCACTCACCTCAGCCTCCCAAAGGCATGGGATTACAGGCTGAACCACCGAGCCCGGCTTAATGTCTTTTTCTATCCCAGGATTGCATCCAGGATCCCACGTGACACTGAGTCGTCACATCTCCTCAGGCTCCTCTGGGCTGTGAGAGTTCCTCAGCCTTTCCTTTTGTTTGATGACCTGGACAGGCTCGAGGAGGACTGGCCAGGTGTGTTCTGGAGCATGTCCCTCCGTTGGGCATTGTCTGATGTTTTTCTCATGTGTGTACCGGGGTGATAGGTTTGGGAGGAAAACCATGGAGGGAAAGCACCTTCTCATCATATCATGCCAAGGGCACAGACTATCCACCTGACTCACCACCGCCAGGGATGCCCTCATCACCTGGTTGAGGTGTGTCTGCCGAGTGTCCCCACTGTCACGTTCCTCTTTCCCCTTCCATATTTCCTCCCTGGAGGAAGTTAATGTGCACAGCTAACACATGTGAAGTTGAGAATTGGGCTTCACTGAGGCCGGGTTTTTTGTTTTGTTGCCACACAGATTTTTAAAAATGCATATGTAGTAAAATGTATCAATATTTTCTTGTGCAGTGTTTGGATTTCTGAATCTTGGCTAGAGTCTCCGAGGTTATACAGTGATTTGATATTTGATTTGGGTTTCATTTCCTTACAGCTTCATTTTTATGTTTCCAGTTTGGATCCATTTGGAATTGATTCCAGTGTCTGTGGTGTGACGTCTGGGTCCATTTTCCCCCAGATGGCTCCCCATTTGTTCCAATATCATTTATTGAAAATCCCATCATTCCACGGATTTAAGGAGGCACTTTGATCATAGAATCAATCACCACATCGATATTTGGGTCTATTTCTGGGCCTTTTCCTTTGCTCCCTGAATCTGCCTCTCCAGGAGCAACAGCCACATGTTTAGTTATCAAGACTTTACAGTGGATTTCAGTATCTGGAAGGATCAGAATCCCTTTACTGTTTCTCCTGTTCAAGTTTCCTTGGCTCTTCTTGCTTTTTTTTTTCATGTGACATTTTAAAAACCACCTTAGGTAGTTCTGAGAATGAAGAAATCAGTCGGTATACTTACTGGGATGTTAAAATTATAAATTAACTTAGGACATGATGATCATTTTATATTATGAAATTTTCCTACTCAAAACAATGATATGTCTCCCTTTTCTTCTTCTTCCTCCTCCTCCTCCTCTTCCTCTTCTTCTTCTTTGTCTTAGGGGGTTTTAAGTTTTTCCTCAAGTGGGTACTGAATATTTTTATTATGCTTATTCTTGACATTTCATCCTTTTGATGCTATTGCAAATGGAGTTGTCTATAAGACTTCTGATAGGCTGCAATGCGTTTCCACGAAGAGTAGCGATAGTTATGCATTAATTTGACATCCCACCGCCTTGCTGAGTTCTCATATTGTCTGCAGTTTTTTCGTCAATTCTCTCAGGTTTTCTGGATCATCTCAGATACTGTTTACTCCTTTCCAATTTTTACTTCCACCTTGTTAAAAATAGTACTCCTTAATATGTCAGTTTTTAATGATATTCTGATTCATTTAAAGTCCCAACTGCTAGGGATGAGATCATCCCAGAGCTCATGCCACCCCGGATCTTTCCCCCTCCCTTCTCCTCTCCATTTTACTTAACTCTTTTGTTAACACATTATTGGGGCATGGAATACTAAAGTCTATTCTGACATCCTTATCCTGTTTCTGGTTTACTCTCTAGTTACATGTATTTGATGCTTACGCCAGTATTGGAACCAAAGTCTCTCCAGTTGTCTCTTGGTTGCCTGGGGTTGGACCTCTAGTGGTTTCTCCTGAATGGCTCATGGCAGCAACATTTCCTGGGTTCCTGGCAGACTTGAACCTGTGCATCTGTGGCTTTTAAACTTGAAGGACAGCTTGGCTGGATATAAAATCCTTGGCTCATTCTTTCATTATCTTATAGATGTTGCTCTGCTGTATCCTGGAGTTGAATGCTGCTGTGGAAAAGCCAGATGCCGGCTTAACTGCTTTCCCTCTACGTGGCTTGGTGTTTTTTGACTGGATGCCTACAGGATTCTTCTGTTTCCACTGATAGTACTTTACTGGGGGTACGCAAGGTGGAACATTTCCCCCCTGCAAATCACATCGACTTTTCCTGGGACTCAGGGTCCTTTCAAGATGTAAAGTCTTTTAAAAATATCAGCTCATTTCTCTTTAATTTAATGTTATTTTTAATGTTATTTTATTATCACTTTTTGTAGAGACAGGTCTTGTTATGCTGTCCAAGCTGGAGCGCAGTGGCACAACCACGTAGCCACAAACTCCTGGGCTCAAGCAATTCTCTGACAGCCTCCCGAGTAGAGGGGACTACAGGTATGCACCACCATGCCCAGCTAACTTCTTAAATTTTTTGTAAAGATGGGGGGTCTTGCTATGTTGCCCATGCTGGTCTCGAACTCCTGGCCTCAAGTGATCTTCCTGCCCTGGCTTCCCAAAATGCTGGGATTACAGGCATGAGCCACCATGCCCAGTCTGTTAAATTCTCTCGACAGATGTTTCTTTAGTATTTATGTTAATATCTTTTTCGTTCCTTTACTTTCAACCTTTCTGTGTGCTTTGTATTTACAAGAAACATACAACTGAATTGTGTTGTTTTAGAATCTGTTTTCACTTCTCTATTTAAGAGTAGAAATGTACTTCGTTTGTATTTATTATGGTTACTGAGATATTTGGACCTATTTCTTCCTTTTTATTTTTATTTCCAGTTTCTCATCTTTTTTCCCCTCCTTTTTGGTCTTTCTGAAAGAAAAAAAAAGTGCTCCACACACACTGGTTTTTCCTTGCTGACTTTAGGTGATGTTTTGTTCTTTCTACTGATTAGCCTAAATATTCTGAGCATATGCTCTTAACTGTACATATTTCTAAGGAAGTCTAAAGTGATTTAATATTTCTCTCTTTCTCCCCAACATGACACCGGTCTTAGCATGTTCCATCACCTCCAGCAAACTTGTTATTGTTGCCTAACATTTTCTTTTTCGCTGTCTTGATAAACAAAGCTGGGTATTTGTTGCAGTCTGTCCTTAAACAGACATACCTAGAATCTCAGTTTCTGTATCCACTGCTGTTGCTCATGCCCCATTGCTTCACCTGTCTCCCTGCTGAAGCCCAGTTCATCTAGGGTTGGCATGTGGGTGATAAAACTCCTGGTCTTTCCATGTGCAAAATGTCTTTGTTTTGCCCTTGCTCTTGAAAAACAGCATAGTTAGGCTCGGTGGCTCAGCCTGTAATCCCAGCGCTTTGGGAGGCCGAGGTGAGTGGATTGCCTGAGCCCGCGGGTTCAAGACCCGCAACTTGGTGAGTCCTCATCTCTACGATAAATAAAAAAATTAGCTGGGAGTGGTAGCGTGTGCCTGTAGTTCCAGCTACTTGGAAGGCTGAGGCAGAAGGATCGCCGGAGCCCAGCAGGTTGAGGCCACTGCACTCCAGTCTGGGTGACAGAGACTCCAATTCAAAAAAAAAGGAAAACAGCATAATGAGGTATAGACCACTGAGCCGGCAGTGACTTTCCCTTGGCCTACCCTGTGGCTGGCCAGCTGAGGCTGCTGGACCCCCAGCACATCGGTCACTCCTCTGTGGGGAATCTGTGTGTTTGCCCAGGTAGATGCTTAAGCCTTTTCTCTTTGTCTTTGACAAAAATGTCTAGCCTTTTTGGAGACTAATTTTGATCTAAGAACTCAAACCCGGGCTCTTTAGCCCTGGGACCCTCTTCCAGCTCTGCTTCTCCACTGACCCCTCCCCCACGCCTTCTGCTGAGAGCAGGGAAACTTGGGATCAAAGTTCAAGTTTCTCTGCTTTCCTTTGGGCCTTACCTGCTCCTACGTACTTTTCTTTTACATGTTTGCATCTCTGCGCTACATCCATGGGGCCCTATTCCAAAGATCTAATTCTCTGTCTTCATGCTGGCTAGTAAGTTTGGGTTTTTGTTTTTTTTTAAGAGACAAGATCTCTGCTGCCCAGGCTGGAGCACAGTAGCATGATCATAGGTCACTGTAGCCTTGACCTGGGTTCAAGCGATCCTCCCCGCCTCAGCCTCTTGAGTAGCTGGGACTAGAGGCATGTGCTACCATGCCTGCCTAATTTTTAAATTTTTTATAGAGACAGGGTCTTACTATGTTGCCCAGACTGATCTAGAACGCCTGGCCTCAAGCAAGCTTTCTGCTTTGGCCTCCCAAAGCACTGGAATTATAGGCATGAGTCACTGCACTAGGCTTAGTGTTTTTTTTTTTTTTTTAAATTTCATCTAATTATGTTTTTCATGATTAGATCTTCAGTTTTCATACTGATCTAATCTTGTTTTATTTCCTTGATTTTTTGCTTCATTAGTCTTTGTTTCTAGATATTATGCCCTTTTTAAAAAAATTTTTTGAGCATTCTAAACATTTATATAATGGCTGTTGCTGGAGGATTTCACAAAATTAACTTCATCTTGAATAAATTCACATTCCAAATGTTGATTTCACTGATCGTCATCCTTGGCATTAGATCTCATGTACATGAGGACTCTATCCAGACTCTTTTGGGGCCCACCTTCTTCTTTGCTTTTTCTTTCCCTCCTGCGTCCCTTTCCCTTTCAGCAAGTCTGCAGTGGCCTTGGTGATGCTGGCCCTGGTGCTGGCCCCAGCACTGGCCCGGCTCCCCACGTTCAACCGTGGCCCCAGGCGCGGACTGCCTCCCAGACAGAGAAGGGCCTGCCTGCACTTCTCTTGCCCAGAGAACTCTGGACCCATGACCCTGCGTGAGCTGCCCTCTCCCTCTGGGTGGCCCTTGTCCGGTTCTGAACCTGGAGCCCCACAGCCTGGGGCATCGGCCTCGCTCGCTGCTGTGTCTTGGGACATAGCGGCACACAGCTGTATCTTTCTTGCCCCTGTCTACATTTTATCTGCTGTTGCTGTGGGTCTGGAGCAGAGGGGTCCATCTGAGTGAGAGCCATCCTGACGGGGTGTGTGCTTTGACGGATTTCAAATCAAGGGAGCGACTTGGTTGGTTCGGAATCCTGGAAAGGGAGAAAAGGCGTGGAGGAACACTCCGAGGGCCAGGGACTCCTGTCAGGTTCCACTGCAGGAGCCCAGTGGAGATATAAGGCAGGGAGATGGGCAGGGGGACGCGAATGGCAGGGAAGGATGAGGCACTTGCCCAGGGAGGCAAGGCCAGGATAACAGGTGGCCACAGCTCTGGCCTTGGGACGGAAAGGGTTGGGAGCCAGGAGCCCAGATTCTGAATGGGCTTATCATGTGGACCTGTAACTGTGTGTACATAGCTACCTCTGAGCCTCAGTTTCCTCATCTGTAAAATGAGCCTTAAGTCCTGCCCTGTCTGCTCCGCAGAGTCTACGGGAGGATATGGAAGAGAAGGAAGAGAAAGCACGGTCAGCTGTGAAGCTCGCAGCCACATGTCCCTGAGTCCCCAAGCTCCAGCTGCCCACTCATTTCGCAGGGGTGACACTCAGTGTGTGAATGCACACCTGGCACTGCAGAGCATCACGACATGAAGCATCCACTGTGAAATGCTCTCCCTGTGAGAATCCCAGGGCACACAAAGCGCCGGAGAACCTCAGCCTCACCGCAGCCCCGTCCACCTCCAGCTTCCACCTCTACGTTGCTTTCTTTGGTCTTCAATTTCTACTTATTGCTATAATTCAGTTGCCATTTTCTGTCATCCCTGAAATCGGGGATCCCAGTGGGACACCAGAAAGGCCAGTGACATTGAGGTCGGGGTCCTGCTGGGCTCACGCTGTTGCATTCCTCTATAACCTGGAGCAAGTCATTTGACGCTCTGAGCCTGGGGTCTGTCTGCACACCCTGGAGGGGACACGATCTCACTTGCAGGGGCAGCTGTGTGGGTTTAGCAGGCCAGCCATGCATCGGGAATCCCACATGTGCCTGCCACAAAGTGGGTATGTGGGGAGTGCAGGGGCTGGGAACCCTTGCCTTAGGGTCACAAGAGACTTTGGCTTTCCTGGTTGTGACTTGGAAGAGCAGACAAGCAGGTGTCCTTCAGGAATGAGCCAGGCAATCTCAGCCACACACACAAGAAAGAAACAGGTCCTTCAAGGAGGCTTTGACCTTGGTCACAGGAAGAGCAGAGCATACCGGAGGGATCAGCACTTTTTACTGATATCTACTCTGACTTCAGGAAAAGGATTTGTGTAGTACAGATATAGTACGTTGAAATACAAAATAAAGAAGAAAGGAGAAAGGAGGGACTGGGCGTGCTGGCTCATGCCTGTAATCCCAGCACTTTGGCAGGCTGAGGTGAGAGCATTGTCTGAGCCCAGGGGTTCAAGACACCAGCCTGGGGAACTTGGTGAGACCTCATCTCTACAACAAATCAAGAAAAATTAGCTGGGTGTGGTGGTGCATGCCTATAGTTCTAGCTACTTGGGAGGCTGAAGCAGAAGGATTGCCTGAGCTCAGCAGCTTGAGGCTGTGGTGGCTGTGAGCCTGCTACTGCACTTCAGCCTGGGTGACAGAGTGAGACTCAGACTCAAAAAAAATAAATAAATAAATAAATAAATAAAAAGATGAAACCTTTAGTGGCATATAGTTTAAAAAAAAGAAAGGAGAAAGGAAAATAAACTTAGGAAAATAAGGCGAAGCCATGTCATACGCCCTATACAATTGTTGGAGGTGAGTCCCAGACTGGGCTGTGAGCTCCTTAGCAGCCACAGCAAAGAGAGATGAGGAGCCAGGAGCACAGTCCCATGGCTCACTGGCTGACTGGAATCCCTTGGGAGTGCAGGGGCCCTGGAGCAGACGAGGCCAGCCTTGTGGCCCCAGGGCGGGCTAGTCATGGGGACCCTTTTATACCCACATTCTGCAGAGCTGGGGGCTGCGAGTGGGAAAACCAGGGGAGGAGGAGATCCCAGGACAGCGTCAGCCTCTTCATGACTGTCCTGAGCAGTCATTCTGGCTGATCTACCTGGTGTGGCTCCCAGCTCTAACCATCACTACTTCTGGGTCTCAGTGTCCCCATCTGTACAATGGGCTAACAACAGTCTCTGGCACAGAGGCCAAGTCTGAGCCATGCAAAGCACTCCGGCTGGCAGCAAACACTCTTCTAGGTGGTTCCATCGCATTCTGCTATTCTTCGCACATGCCTCATCCAAGAGCTACGGATGTGTTCTTCCCCACGATGTCCACGAGTCGTTCTGGGGCACCGGTAGACCCAACGTCCTTTCTGCTGATCTCCTGTGCTGTCCAGCGCAGCTCCGGGCTGGCCTCCCTCGGGCCAGGGTCATGCCTCTGCCTCAGGAACTACTGCTGCAGCTGGCTCACAAATATTCACTCATGCTTCTTCACAAAAACCCACGCCCCCACCCACCAACCCTGAGCTCCCGATGGCCCAGACAGTGCTGTTTCTTGGTCGCCGCTGCTCAGGCTTCAAGGGCTCTCAACGTGGACACTTCACAAACAGGTTCTGAGTCTGGCAGGCCTGTTCGGCGCAAGCTTCTCTGCCCTCTTTTAAAAGAAACTTGACTGAGGGTTGTTACACCAGGACGTGTTGTAATTGCAAGTTCTATTTAAGTCATCACACATATTTACACTAATTATGTAGTTAGATGTAATTATACTAATTGTATAAATGCGCAATAATTGACTAAGATATACTTTGAGAGAACAAAGGGAAGCCACCCAGAAAACCTTCCTGAATGCCGAGGGTGCGCAAGGGTACCCATGGGAGAGCCAAGAGCTGACCCAGGGCCTCACCATGCACACAGTAGGCGCTCGGACATTGCCATGAAATGGAATGGATTGTTTCTCTTGAGACAATGGGCCTGGGGCCATAGAAGAGACTTGGTCCACATCGCAGCCTCCTCTAGCAGTTGACTTTATTTGTTCTGGGGCATATCAAAGGACAATAACCAAGTTGCTCTCCTGCTCAAAGACACTCCATGGCTCCCCATTACCTGGGGAATAAAATGCCACCTTGGCAGCTCACATTCAGATCCTCCAGGTTTAGGGTCCGACGTCTGTCCTAACCCTACGTTTAGACACTCTCATGCACATATGCTATCTGCAGGCCGACAGTCCAGCTGACGAGTCTGGCGTGCTGAGCCCTCCTCACCTCCGTGCTACTGTCCACAGGGGTCCCTTCCACTGACGTGTGTCCCCCCTGCCTCTCACCCTGTTGGGTCCCACTTACTCCTCCGGCCCCCGCCAACCACACCCTCCCCTGCAAAGCCTTCCTCAGCCCTTCCTGGAGGACACGTGGCTCTCCCCTCTCCCCTCATCGCCTGTGGCCCTAAATTTGGAACTCTCTGATGACACTTGACATTTTTAAAACCACATCAGAGTCCTTTGTAGCCATGCCTGTCTCTGGCTATAGAAGTGCATTTCCCTGGGGCGAGGACCACTTCTGCCCACATTTCAGCGTCCTCAACCTGTGGCACAGAGCCTGGCAGGGAGCAGACTCAAAGATGTATATGACAACTAAAGAAAGACATGAAGGGTAGACGATGGACTTCCTTTGATATGGACAGCACATGGGTGGAAAGGATCGTAGGGAGTTGCAGGAGCCAGAGAGGCAGGGGCAGGGCGCTCCCTTTGGGGTCCGGGGGTTCCCATCGAGGGCAGGGGGCTCCCTTTGGGGGCAGGACACTCCCAGTGGGGGCAGAACGGGCAGAGAAGGGCCCCTGGGGGCCATGGCTGAGCCGCATCTCGTGGGATGAAGGGGGGCACAGCAGGGAGGCAGAAGGAAACCAGTGGGAAGAGTCGCATGGAGAAAGGCCCAGAGGAGAGGAAACCGGGCTGGATCTGGCCCAGATGCTGAGAGGTAAGATAGCACACCTGCTGCAGGCAGCCACCAGCTCAGCAAAGAGTGGCTATGTGTCAGCGGCTGCCAGGGCTGCGTGTCCGCCAGGTACGTGGATGGTTCAACAGGAGCCTATGTATCCCTCCACCTTTGGGGGAGATGGTTTCATGTGCAATTTCTGGGGAGTTCTCTGGGCACGCAGGAGACGCCTGCATCTCCTGCACCAACAGGAGGTGGCAGCTACTTCTAAAGCGTCCAGGGTCCTCTCTGGCCACCTTCCCACACTGGTCATGACAGAGGGAAGCAGCAGGGGCCACTTCAGGGCCACATGCTGCCCAGAGGAGATCCATCCCCTCCCGGACTCAGGACCAAGGGGCCCGCAACCAGGGCTCCTGGGATGGGGCATGACAGCCAACAGTCCCTGCTAGGTACTGTCCGGGGTCTCAGCAGATGTCATTTCATGGCCTCCTCTCAGCAGTCCCGTGAGGGAGGAGGCCTTTCCATTCCCACTTCACAGCTGAGGGGACAGCTGTGAGCTGCCCAGGGTACCATGCTGGACACTGACTGTGCTGGACTCAAGTGGCGTAGAAGGGCCCTGGATTCTATGCTAACCACTGACCCACCCTGCCGTCCAGCCAATGCCTCCCTGAAAGGGACCCCTTAGTTTATGGGGTGAGAGTCCTCACCCCAGGAGCACCTACTGCACAGGGTGGCCGTGCCCGAGGCCTGTGAGGACCACCCCATAGTGAGACTGTCCCTGCTCAGGACAGTACCTCCTCCCACAGTGACCCCTGCAGGGCCTGGGCCCTCTAGCGAGGGTGCCTTACCTCGGGGTTCTCCTGGGTCGGGGGCCGGTCTTCCTTCTTCTTTTTGGTGGCCTGAGCTCCCTGAGATGGCTCCTCCGTATTCTCGGGCTGCGTCTGCACTTGAGGCTGAATGATGATGACCTGGAAGATGCCATGGAGGGGTGAGGGGGTAGTGATGGGGAGTGAGGGGTGAGAGAGAGGGCAGGGGTGAGGGAGCTGGAGAGGGAGGGATGGGGCACAAGGAGGGAGGGAGGAGTGGAGGGGTGGAGGAAGGAGGGGTGAGGGTAGCTAGGGGAGGTGGGCAGGGCCCCCAGAGCCAGGGCTAGGCACATCCTGGCAGGCGGGGCACCCAAGAGCAAGATGGCTCACACCACTTGTGGGTCCAGCACCCGACTGACCCTCCTGACGGCCTTTCCACAGGGAGGCGGGCTGCACGAGAAGTCAGCCTGGGTCAGGAACCAGCAGGCTCTGGGCTCCAATCCTGTCCCGCCATGTCAGAGCAGTGTGGCCTCAGGGAGGTCACTCAGCCTCTGAGCCTCAGTTCGCTCCTCAGGACAACCTTGGCAAGGCCTCTCTCCAGGGAGGCTGGGAGGGACTTGGGAGAGGTTGGCTTTTATTCCCAGCTCAGCCGCAGGTAAGCTGAGGTCAAGAGGGCTCACACTTGCTCCTCACCTGAGGCCATCAAGTCAGGGGGCAGAGAGGCAGGTACTTGTTCTGGGTCAGTCTGGCTGCTGCCTCCTGGTCCCCCTCAGGCCACTGCCTGAGACAGTCAAGCCTGAGCGGGGAGGGGGCGTGGGAATCATGCGCTATTTTTTCACTCTACCGTGCAAAAGGTGGGGAAAGAGATCAGGTTGCACTCTGGTCGAGCACCAACATCCAGGCTGAATGGACCAGACCACACTCTGCCTCGCCCAGGCAGCCCGGTCTTAGCCAGTCTTCCTCAGGGTTCAGGGGATAATCTGGTTTGATCAGAGTCTGACACTAAAATTCAGTTTGGCAACACCTCATCCTGCCCAGCTTCTCTCTGGCCAGAATCCCTTTCATCTGAGGCCTAGTATTTTATTTCTTTGGATGGGGAATTGGGAAAGAATCCTTATTTTTCGTGGATCCAAGGAAGAGGAATTCACTAGATCCCTCAGCCGGGGTCTGACCCAAGCTAGGAATTACTGAAATTTGTTGTAGGTTTTCTCCCTCAAGCACATGCGGTGACTATCTTGTGTATTCAAGGCTCCTGAACATGAAGAGAAAATCCATTTTTCTGCTGACTTAAGGGAAGTTCTTTCTTCTTTGTATCACATTTTAAAAACTCAAATTCTCCTTTCCATGTTCATGGGAAGCAAAACATTAAGATCTCCAATAGAAAAAAAGGGCAAAGAACATCCTTAAACAAGTCACACATAAGGAGATAGAATTCTTAAGAAGTATAGGAAGAATATTCAAGCTTAAAAATAGCCAAAGGAATTCAACTTTCAACAATGAGGCATTGGTGTGTGCCTGTTAAATGAGCAAAACGTCTAAAACGCCAACACGGAATGCTGGTGCGGTTGCAGTGAAACAGATACATCCTTTAGATATCTAAGCACCCCTTTCACATCAGGCTCCATCCTGGCCCATTCGAACTCCTCAGGCTTTGAGACTCCTTCGAGATGCCACCAGTGGGTGGGAGGGTTTGGAAGCACAACACTCCCAGAAATAAATGGGATGCAATAACGTGAGTTCACAAGACAGTCAAGCACCACCATCCAGGCTGGGCAAACAGAAGGCACCCAGCCACCAGCAAGAGAGGGGCAGTCTGGCAGACCCCAAACTGGGGACAAAGGAAAAGAGGTCAGAAAGAGGAGACGGCAGTGGTGATGCAGCCCCCAAGGCCTCGAACAGCACAACTGCCAAGAGGCTGAGAGGGAAACGGGCAGGGGATCTTAGTTCTGGTTTTATTGTTTTATTTTTATTTTTTTTGAGTCAGAGTCTCTCTCTGTCGCCCAAACTGGAGTGCAGTGACACACTCCCAGCCACTGCAGCCTCGACCTATTGGGCTCTGGCGATCCCTCCGCCTCAGCCTTCCAAGTAGCTGGAACTACAGGCGCACGCTACCACGCCCGGCCAATTTTTTTGATTTACTATAGAGATGAGGTCTCGCCAAGTTGCGCAGGTGGCTCTCAAACCTGCGGGCTCAGGCAATCCACTTGCCTCGGCCTCCCAAAGTGCTGGGATTACAGGCTGAGCCACCGAGCCCGGCCAGTTTTGGTTTTAAATCTTGGCAGGAAAGCATGGAAATTTTGCATTCGGGCACTTGAAGTGGACAGAAAGCCCTTGACCATGTGACTCCACCAGCAAGGGCAGGTCATCCACGCCGGGCTCTCTTCCAGCGGTTCACTCAGCTGCACATCTTATTAATTGGCTACTTATTCCAGTGAATTAACTAACACATTAGTTGATCAATGATTCCTTTTCCACTGGTATTAATGCATTCAGCTATGTTTTCTTTGATTCACACATTCATTCACTTGTTCACGCACGGGTTCACTGCCATCATCAATGTTCACACCCCATTCATTCGCTCTTGCTTCTACCCCATTCATTCACTTGGCCTCTGGATCATCCCGTCTCCCAGTGATTCATTCTGCCCAGGCCTTGTTCCTTTGGCTTCTCTTGGACGACGGCCCTCGAGGCCTCCCCTGTGTGGAGACGTGTCCTGTCCGGAGCCTTCTGGCGGATACTCACCTTGTTGTCGGCACTGATGAGGAGGGGCTGGACTTTGATGCTGTCGCTAACCACAGACACGGCGGTGCTGGGGGCCATGGCGGTGACATTGCTGGGGGCGGTGGAGATGATGGCGTAGGCCACCCCGGCGCTGCTCAGGGGAGAGGCGAGGGCAGCGGGCTCGGTGAGGGCTTGGGGCTGGCTGCCGGGCGCTGGCACATGGCTGACGGTGTTGTTGGCGGTGGGGAGGGCTGGGCTGGGGTTCTTGACGCTGACCACGGTGGCCTTCTGGAATGTTGGGGGCTGCTTGGGTGGCCGGTCCCGGCCCGGGGTGACGGGGAGGCTGTCTGGGATCAGAGTCTTTGGCCTAACCTGGGAGGAAGGGACAGGTGTGCGGTCAGACACACAGAAACATACAGGCATGTCTGAAAGGCACAGGGGAGGGGCAGCCCTGGCTCAGAGACCGTCCAGGTTCCAGATGAGGGGACAGCATTGGAAAGGGCATGGGGCTGCCAAGACCTCCCAGGGGGCAGGACCCTGACCCCGATGCCTCCCTTCTGGATTCGCACAGACCAGTCACGGAGCTCAGGAGGAGCCACTCTGGGTCCAAGTCCCTCCCAGCTCCACTCGGAGAAAATGGGGTGAGGGGTGGAGGATGGGAAGGCAGTGTCTGGAGGCATGAGGCCAAAGCTTGCTCTGGCCCTGGAAGTCCAGAGAGTGCTGCCCTTGGGCGGAGTAGGGGAGTCCCACCCTGCCAATTCTTCATCTCCCTCTGGGTGGGCATTGCCACTGTGTGCCCGCGAAAACCATGAAGCTGTGTGTGATTGACGTGTCATTCTCTAAGGAGTTAAGGTATATTGCTGGCAGCTGCAGGCAGCCACTGTGTGGTCCAGACCAGGGCTCTGGACAGTAGTCTGGGGCGAATCCTGTCTCCTCTGCGATCTCTGTGGTCTCAGGGACATACTGGAATGTGCCTGGGCCCAGGTCCCTCATCTGTGATGGGAACCACCTGGGACTGGAGTGAAAAAAATGCACAGTATCAGGCTTGCCCCAAATGTGGGATGTCACCACATCCCTCACCAGCATTCCTTCAAACCATCACACAGCCACCACCACAGTGCTGACCCTACACACTGAACCAGGAACACCTCAGTTCTCAGAGGAGGCCACCCCAACCCTGGGAGGGCCACACGAATATCACCTCCTTAGAGACAGGAGATGGAGGCTTGGAGACAGACCTGATTTGACTTTTCATCTTACCTGAGCCCCGCTGCGACCTTACCGTAGGGTAGGCATACTGGCCTATTCTACAGATAAGCAAACTGAGGCTTGGAGTGGAGAGACTTAGCAGATAAGAATGATGCTATAGCCGTTATCATCAGGGTGGTGGGACTTGAACCCAGGACCTCTGCAAGTCCATCTGGCATTAGTGGAGGTCACAGAGCACTGTGCTGGCCTCTTTATCTCCCCCCGTCCCTTCTTCAATGACACGTGTGGAGGGACTGGTCCAAGGCAGCTCCCGTGAGCTTCTCACCAGTACCTGGCATGGCGATGGACCTCTATTCTGGTGCCCCTCCCATCCCATCACAGTGGGCCCTAGGAAAATGGGCCTGCCCTCCAGTATCAGGGTCCTGCCACAACAGGTGGCGTGGCCAGCCTGGGTTCAGGTGATCCTGCCACTCTGTCCTCAGCACCAGTGGTCAGAACCTCTGGCCCCTGACACCAGGTTCATGGCCCAACCAAACACCAACACCAAATGCGGAAAACTGAGGAAAGAATCCTTCTGGTACTTGCTGGGTCTCAGCTGCAGTCACCGGCTGGTGACCTGCTATTCTCGGCCACTGGAGGACTGGCATGGGGGTGGATGAATGTCCGAGGGGTGGTCAGCGAGACCCCAGCTGTGGTGACTGCTATTCTGTGTTCTGTCGGCTCCTCCCTGGTCATTTGGGGTTTGCCAGTGTGGTCTGGCTGACCCTGGCCTAAGCCTATGTAACCCGGACTCAGGATGGGTGAGCCAGCCCTAATCGCAGAGGCCAAACACTGAAAATAAGCTCAACAGAGGCTCAGGGTTTGGCCCAAATGTGTAGTCCTTCAGCCTGTGTGGCCTGGAGATGTGTGCAGCCCCAGACCAGGAGGGCTCCAGGTCCTCCCTGCTCAGCCCTCACTCCTTTTTTTGCATCTGTGGCTGGCTCGGTCAGGCTGGCCCCATCACAGGCTGTCTATACTCCCCTTGAGCTTCCAGTGGCAGCAGCAGCTGGTAGCTGGACCCGGTGTACACTGGGACATTCTGGCCCTAGCTGACTGACCTGGAGGCCACCAGGCCAATGTCAAGTCCAGACGTTTGTGGGTAGAGGACAGCAAGGGAGAACCATGGAGTCAGAAGCCCAGGAGGCAGGAGGGCAAGAGGTAGAAGGCTGTGGGCACGGTCCAGAGGGAAACAACACTGATCTTGATCAGAAGCTTCTCCCTCAAGCCCTCCCTCGCTCAGAAGCCTCGCATAGCTCCCTACTACCCACAGGTCCTGACAAGGGAAACCTGACTCCGAGGTCCCTGAAAGGTCCCCACCGGCCCCTCCATCTCCCTTCCTGCTCTGGCCTCCCACTCTCCCTATGCTTGGGTCTGGTTCTCCTCACCACCCCTGCCTCTATTTCCCACCCTGCTCTCCCCTGGAGTGCTCTCCCTCTGAGGCCTGCCTCCCTCCATTTTGGCCTGCAACATCCTCCCACCCTGAGGCCTGGTTCAAGCACCACCTCCTCCAGGAAGCCTTCCTTGACTCCCAGGCGTGTGATGGGTCTCCTCAGGGCTCCCACCACCCCCAGGGTGTCCTTCTGACATGGTCAGATCACCCCGGATTCAGAGTATCTGCTTCCTTGTCTGTCCTCCCTCCAGATGCTGAGCCTCGCAGTGACAAGACCCTGTTGGATTCGGCACAGGTGGGCACCTGGGAAAGGTTGCCACATGGACGACAGTCACATGCAGCCACCTCTCACCATCCCCAAGCTGGGGGAATCTGTTCAGCCATGAATTCCCAGGACAGGCAGGGACTGTCTTCATCTCTGCAGCTGGCAGCCCCTGGCCAGGTATGGTGTATACATCAGGTGCTCAGCAAGGTTGAGCTAGTGGTAGTAAAGGTACTGGTCAATAATTACTGAGTGTTTGCTCTGTATCAAGCACAGTTATACATGCTTTGTTCTCTGATTCAACCCTCACAGCCAGTGATGGGCCATTCAGGCACCTGCATTCGTTCCTCTGCAGGTGAGACGCCTCAGCCCAGGAAGGTTAAGAGGCCAGGTGACTTGTCCCAAGATTGGAACCCAGTCAAGGAAGCCTGGGTGAGAACCCAGGGCCTCCAGCCAGTCAGTGCCTGAGCTGCCTCCTGAAATGAATCGCCTCGTCTAGAATTTCTCAAACTTTTTTTTACCATGACCCATAGTTAAAAATATATGTTACGTGTGACCCAGTACAGAAACAAGTTGTTCAAGAAACAATGCATATGATGTATCTTGATACCTCTATTTTAGTTTAGCCTAGATTATGCCATTTAAAAAAAAATTCTGGTCATGACCCACTAAATTGATTTCCCAATTCCTCACTGAAAAACCGGATCTGGTCCCAATGTCTCCATCGAAAAATGGGTGGAGGAGGCAGGAAGGGAAAGCGCCATCTGGGAAGGGACCCAGAGGGTGCCCACCAAAATCCTCGTGCTGAGGGGCTGCAGACAGAGAACACAGGGACAGATGGGTGGACACACCAGGCCCACCTGCGGGCTGCTTACCTGAGGTAGCACTGCCGCTCCTTGCCCGGCCAACCTCTGCAAGGAGCTGACCTGAGGACCTGTGACAGGCACTGCAGTGATGGTTCCCAAAGCCTGAAAGACAGTGAGAGGGTGGCACTGAGACCAGACACTGAGCTAAGACCAGACGTGACCCCCACCCCCAGCCTGGCCAACCAGGGGGTGGCTGCCTCGGAGACAGCAAATTCTACTCTTCCCTTTCTTAATTATGATTTTTTTTAAATCCATAAAAGGAACCTATACTTATTCAAGAAATTTTGGAAACCAGAGTAAGACAAAGAATAGTTCCGCCCAGGAAACAATCCTCCTTTGTTGCACACTAGCTGCCTCTTTCAGTCGATTCCTTATCTGGTGACACATAGAATTCCATAACCTGTTTTTCTACTTTCACCTAAGGATACATGTGAGATTTCCCACTGTCGCTACCATCTTCATAAATCACTCCTTCAATAGCTATGTAGTCTTCCATTTGGCAGACGTGATGTTATTTCCTCAGCCAGTCTCCTCCTCTTGGAAATATGAGTTCTAAACAATGCTGCAGTGAACATCTCTGTGGATAAAGCTATTTCTACATCACAGAGTGTTTCTGGAGAAGAAATTCTGAAAACAGGGATTAGTGATTCAAAACATAGGAATATTTTTCAGGCCCTTGATTCACATCTCTACTGGGTCCCTCAGGAGGGAAAGTGACTTTGGCATGGCATGGTCACACCAGCAGCAGGTGGGCACTCAGGATGGGGAGAAGGAGATGACACCCTCCTGAGGGTGGGCCCACACAGTATATAGGAGACATGTTTTGGGGTGTTCATTTGCCTAAAATCTCCTTTGTGGGAACCATCACTACTCACAGCCCTTGATGGAGGAGCAGTTCTACCTTATCATGTTTGTATCTATGAGCTGCCTGACAGGCACCCCTCGCTCAGATCCAGCCAAACCAGCGGAAGCCAGTGATGAGCAAGGCTCTCTCTTGAACTCAGATGCAAAAATTCTTAACAGAATGTCGGCAAATCAATTACAACAATAATGAAAAGGATAGTACGTCATAAACAAGCTGGACTTATCCCAGGAAAGCAAGCCTGCTTCCCCATTTGAAAGTCAGTGTAATTTGCTGTAATAACATAAGGAAGAAAAAATCATATGCTGACCTCAATAGATGCAAAAAAAGTTGTTAGAACTCATGAGTTTAGCAAGGTTGCAGAATAGAAGAACAGTATATAAAAAGTGATTATATTTCTACCCACTAGCCACCAACATTCAGAAGTTTAAAAAATGTAATGCCACTTGCAATGGCATCAGTAAGTAAAAGTAAGGAATACTCAGGACCTGTATGCTAAAATCTTTCAAATACTGCTGAGAGAAATTTTTAAAAACTTGAGAAAGGAGATATACCATAACTATGGAGTAGAAGTCTCAATATTGTTAAGTTTCAATTATCCCCAAATTGACCTACAGATTCAATACAACCTCATTCAAAATCTCAGCAGGCATTTTTTAAAAATAGAAATTGACAAGATGATTTTAAAATGCACATGTAATCATAAGGGACCAAGAATAGCCAAAACAAATCTGAAACAAACAACAAACAAAGGGAGGAACGTATACTACCTGACTCCAAGACTACTATAAAACAACAGTCATCAAGACAGCATGGTATAGGTCAAGATGCACAAACAGATCAATGGATCAGAACAGAGAGTCCAAAGTAGGCTCACACATATATAGCCAATTGATATTTAGCAAAGGCTGAACAGGCAATTAATTTAGTGGAAAAAGAATAGTCTTTTCACAAATGGTGTTATAACAAGGAGATTCCCAGACACTATAAGCAAACAAACAGAAAGAACTTCAGTCCATACCCCACACCATTTAAAAAAAAACTAACAACCCAACATGGATCAGAGACATAAATTTAAAGGCTGAAACTATAAAACAACTAGATGAAAACATAAGAGAACTCTTTGGGACTCTAGGTCAGGCAAAGAGTCTTAGCTACAACACCCAAAGCATATTCTGTTGTATAAGAACAAATTAATAAACTGAACTTCAACAAAATTAAAAACTCAAAATTAGAAAGACAGTGTAGGAGAATGTAAAATCTAGCACTGGGAAAAACCACACACTCAATCACCTATTTGACTTGTATCCAGCATATATAAAAGAACCCTCAAAACTCAATAATCTGAAAACAATCCAATTTAAAAATGAACACAATATTTGAACAGATACATCACTAAAAAAGATATACTGATGGGAAATAAGCAAATAAAAAGATACTAAAGATAATTTGTTGTTAGGGAAATGCAAATTAAAGTCACGATCATGTACTATCACACATCTATTCAGATGGCTAAAATTAAAAAGACTGACCAAATCAAGCATTGGCAAGGATGTAGATAGAGTAACTGGAACTCTTATCCACTGCTGCTGGGAACATTAAATGCTATGATCACCTTGGAAGACAATTTTGCAGTTACTTAAAAAATTAAACAACGAGCCGGGCTCGGTGGCTCAGCCTGTAATCCTGCGCCTTTGGGAGGCTGAGGTGAGTGGATTGCCTGAGCCCGCGGGTTTGAGACCCACCTGGGCAGCGAGACCTCATCTCTACAATAAATCAAAAAATCAGCCTGGTGTGGTAGCGCATGCCTGTAATTCCGGCTACTTGAAGGCTGAGGCG
>NW_007245857.1:878504-939403 GCF_000164805.1 Carlito syrichta | reverse complement strand
CTGGGCAACAGAGTGAGACTCCGACTCAAAAAAAAAAAAAATTAAACATACATTTACTGCTATAGACAGAAGTTTGTGTCCCCTCCAAATTCAAATGTTGAAACCCTAACCCTCGATGTGATGGTATTTGGAGATGGGATTAGGTCATGAGGGTGCTCTTAAAGAAGAAACACGAGAGCTTGCTTCCTCTCTCTACCATGGGCAAATACAGTAAGAAGGCAACCGTCTGCAAACCAAGAAGGGAGCCCTCACCAGGAAGTGAATCTGCTGGCACCTTGATCTTGGACTCCACAGTCTCCAGAACTGTGAGAAATAGATTTCTGTTGCTGAAGCCAACCAATCTGTGGTATTTTTGTTATTGCATCCAGGCAAACTAAGATGTTTGCCATATGATGCAGCCATTCCATACCTAAACATCATCCAAGAGGGAAAAAAAGCACATGCTCATACAGGGACTTGTAAATGAATGCTCACAGCACCAGCATGTGTTACAGCCTAGACTGGAAGCAACCCAAATGTTTACCAACAGGGACACAGATGAACAAGTTGTGGCACAGCACATGACAAGAGTATTATTCAGTAATAAAAAAGAGCAGACTATTGATACACACAATATGGACAGATCACACAATAATGGTGTGGAATTAGAGAATCCAGACGCCAAAAAAAGAACATATTATATGATGCTAGTTTTATAAAATACTGAAAAATGTATACGAAAGCGACAGAAAATAGATTTGAGGTTTTGTGGAGATGGGGGTAGGGATGACAAAAGGGAATGGGGACACTTTTGGGGGAAGGATGTGTCCATGATCTTGATTGTGGCGATGATTTCACATCTGTCAAACTTATATGCTGTGGATATGAGCAGTTTATTGTATATCAATTATACCTCAACAAAACTGTTAAAAATAAGTTCCACCCCTTCTTCCCCTTATCCAGTATCTTTCTACCCCTAGAATGAATGTCATCCATCCCCAAATGATACGGCAAAGGGCCTCAGGCCCCACAAACCACAGGGTCACTTTTCCTGTCTATGGATGGTACCTGCCTCCTCTTTGCCGCCTGCCCTCCATGTGATCAAAACCCTGAGAGACTTGTGTCCTTCCAGCCACCTGCCTGCCTCTCTGCATGGAGCCAACTTTCCCATGTTGAACTGGAAATCCACTTTGGACATTTGTTGGAATAGAGCTCTCTGTGCAACACAGAGCACATTAAAAACAGACTCAGCCACTTTATGAGGCAGTGTCTCAACCTATAATGCTGTTGCACAATCCTTGCCAGCATGGCTTAGTAGGCAGCACTGAAACTCCATCTCAAGCACTGCCCAAGGCCCACCTTCCCAAATGCACACATTTTAAAGATGGGACGGTATGGAAATTGTCTTCTCTCTGTTATCTTGGACTCTATCCCACTGTGTTGCCCCCTGCTTCCGCTAAGTGATGTGTGTAAAAGGCTCTGACCTCCCTGCCCTAGCCTGCCAGCTGATGCTCCTTACACAGCTTGTCAACAGTTGGAGTCCAAGCCCCAGCCTAGACTGTGGCAGTGGGAGACAGGCAAGCAGGGGCAGGGGTGCAGGCTGGGGGAAACTGGCTGTCCCTCCAATAGGTTCTGTGGGTAAAGGCTCACATGGGCCAGGCATGGTGCTTCACACCTGTAGTCCTAGCACTTTGGGAGGCCAAGGCAGGAGGATTACTTGAGTCCAGGAGTTAGAGACCAGCCCAGGCAGCACAGAGAGACCTCGTCCCTATAAAAACATCAAAAAATTTAGCCAGATGTGGTGGTGTGTGTCTAGTGTCCTACCTACTTAGGAGGCTGAAGTGGAACGACTGCCTGAGCCCAGGAGGTCAAGGCTGTGGTGAGCCGCAACTCAAAAAAATGAATGAATGAATTAAATAAAATAAAGGCCTACATGGGGTACGTCCCTCTGGCAGTTTCCTGGGGTGGTCTCCTCATCACTGAGTGCATGAGGGAAGGGCTGTGGCGCTCCTGAAAGCAGAGATCTTTGCACAGGTGTTGGCTGGCCAACAGAACCCATAGAAGCCAGAGAACAGGCATGATCCTGCTTAGCTGGGGCTTTCCTTCTGGCTACCATGCCCCAAACAGGGCTTCCAGGTGTGGTCCAGCCCGAGGAGGTCTGGGAGGCAAGGCGTGTGCTGTTGTGTCTGAGTCCCTGTGTGTCTCTGTGAGTCCTTGCATGTTTCTGTGTGTCAAGCTGCTCCTGTGGATGGTTCTGGTGGATTGAGGGTCGTTGCGTGTCCGTGTCTGGGAGTTGCTGGGCGCCAGCTGTTGGTTCCTCAGAGGGTCCACTTTAGGGTACATGTCTCTGTGTTCCCACATGGACTGTCCTCCGGAAACGTCTTTGGCTCTGTGTCTGTGGTTCTTAATCTTTGATTCTGGTCAGGGCTTGGCCCTCCCTCTGGCCACGGACACCACCTGTCCATCCAGTTTAGGAATTCACACCCAGAGAGGGACAGGAGCTTAGAGGGAAGGAACGGACACAGGCTGCTGAAGTTGCAGAGCCCCGAGAGCTGGGCAGGGAGAAAAGACAGGGAGAGCTTGCTTCCGCCTTGTCCTCATACTCACTTACCAAGAGTAACAACCAATTACAGGGAAATACTGGATGCCCTCAGGAGGTTCACAGAATACGCAGCACCTGGCACGTGCTTCCTGACTCCAACCCAAATCGAGAGCTGGCATCTGTACTACCACCTGGGACGTGGGGTGCTGGCAGCTTTTCAGGGGAGCTCTGTGTATGGAATGTCCCCAAGCACAGGGACCCCCTAGCCAGGCTGGCAGGAGCAATGACCTCTGTACCCACTGGCCCCTGGCCCCGAGCGCCAAAGACAAGATGATTCCTGGAGTCAAAGCCTAAAGTCTCTACACACAGGGCTGCGGAACAAGACCCCACCACCTCACCCCTCCCGGGGATGGCGGGTCCCTCCTGGCCCAACGCCATCACCGCTGCCCGTGGTCCATTCCCTCCAGTGCTAAGTCGGCTCTGTGCTCTCGTCTCCACTCGCTGCCTCCGCTCCAAGCCCTCCCTGAGTGCGTCCTTCCACTTCTTTATAAACCTTTAATTAGCAAGCTGAAAGGACATTTCATCTGGCAAGGGCTGACCTTTCTGCTCCGAGTTGGAATTTATCGATACCAGCAGAAACAATCATCTCAGAGGCTATTTCACGAGCACCAGATAGTTTATAGCCGCACTTTTGTCAAGATAAATGAGCTTCTTATGACTACATTCACAGCTCTAAGCATTTTAATAGGAAAAAAAGGGGCCATAAAAGTCAAAGATAACTTCAAATGCTTTCTACATCAGCCGAGTCCCCAGGGCAGCCCGGGAAACCTCAGGAAGGAAGCTCAGACTCAGCCAGACAGGTGGGAGGAGACAGGTGTTGGTGCAAACTCTGTGATCCTCCAGTCAGAAGCCACACGTGGCTTTAGATAAGTGTGTCTTTAGCAAACGTTTCTGAGCGCTTTGGGGGCTTAACTTGGGAGCTGCGGCAGAGGCAGATGGGTTCGGCTCTGTCTCCTGGCTTCTCATCTGCAGGAGGAAGGGTTCCTGCCCACAGAGCAGGTGAGGGTAAAGGTAGCAGGTGCTTAGGGGCCAGGGCAGGGCCTGGTGAAGGCAGGAGGCCCCTGCGCTGGGTAGAGAGAGGGGGCGAGATGCCTCATGTCTGGAACTCGGGAGGAGCATGGCCATGCAGTGAGGGCTCAGGAGACAGAGGGTGGGAAGCACAGGCCTGGGAGGAAAGTCCACCTTAGGGTCCAAGGGGCAGGATGGACGGCCCAACTTCGGTGTCACCATCCAGCTGCAGCCCCTTGTTGGTCAAATCCAGGAAGCCACATCCGCTCTCCAGCATCCAATCCTCATCTCTGAGAAGGAACTGGCTGAGCTCCCACTAAGCTCACGACCAGTGTTAACCCGCCATGTGAAGGTGCTTTCACCCTCACCCGTTTCTGGCCCCACCTCTGACTGCTCCTGTGCAGGCTGCACCCTGGGCTCCCCAGTCCCTGCTAGCCACAGGTGTCAACCTTCCTCAGAGCTCCTTCCTATCATCCTGCATTCCTCTGTGGCCTCACACCTGCCCGTGGCTGCAGCCGCTTCCTCTATGTCTGTCCTGCCCTGGTGGTCACCAGAGGGACACACCCTGTTCTCTAAACTCTCATCCAAAAACCATGACCCAGTCACTGGACAAAAAGGGGCACAGTCACAGATCACAGGTCAGGGGCCATTGGGACCAGGGTCCAATGAGAAGTTCTGTATTTTTAAATTTCAGAACCCAGGGGCAAGTGACTTCTGACATAGCAGCTTAGTCGATTTGCAAAAGGAGTCCATTCTCCCTTCAGAGAAACCAAATGATGCCAAGTGGCCAGGAGCAGCATTTGGACCCCAGCCCGTCTAAACCCAGAAGCCATGCAGTACTCCCCACTTGGTTTACAGATGGAGAAACGGAGGCCCAGCAAGTGGAAGGCATTTTCCTAAGGCCACATGCTGAAGCCAAAACCTCAGGCCCCTTCTCAGCTCAGCTGCTAAGAGAAGACAACCATGTGCTGGAAGGCACGTGCCCCCAGAGACTGCTGACCAGAGAATGTGAATGAAGGGCATTAGGGGTGCAAGGAGCCACAGCCCAGGCTGGCCCCTCCAGGGGCTCAACCCTGCATGGAGTTCCAACTGTCAGCAGATACATTCTTGATGAGGACAAAGGCCACCAGGAAGCTACAATGACTGTCCGAGTCTGTAAGAGTTCATAGACCCAACAAAAAGCTGGGGGTGGGATGGCCGTGGAAGATGGTTCAGGGCCAACTCCTGCAGGAAGTCCCCTGGATGGCCCTGGATGCCAGTCTCTGTCTAGGCCAGGTCCCTGGAGGCCTCCTGGAGGGGGTGCTCATCCTCCACTCCCTTCCCCCACACCTAATGCTGCTCCTGTGACCTGAGGCTCAGTTTCTTTCTCTGAGAAACGGGAGAGTCCTGCTCCGCTCACGGAGTTTCTGAGGATTCACTGAATGATTCTCAGGGAGCCCAAGTGGTCTTGAGCACCATACGGCGCAGATACAGTGTCAGCCGTGGGGGGGCATGAAGCCAGGCAGGTAGCAGCACAGCCCCCCAGCCGAGGCATCCTGTAGGGTGGCCACACTGGGGGCTTATGGTCTTCAGCCTTCTCTTCAGGGACATTTGGGAGGGCTTATGTATTACTACCAAGCGGACACCAATGTAGATATATAGGTAAGACTTGAGAAAAACACACAGTGAAGGCTTTTAAAAGTAGATGACATCTACCCTGACACTCCACGCTCTTCCACGACATGCCCCCGCAGCAGCATGTGCCCCGAGGACCCGCACCCACCTCACAAGGTCCCAAACTCCAGGGCCACAGTTGAACTCCATGGTCATCTACTCGTTTTGAAGCCAGGATGCAGCCCAGAATGAGCCCTGATGTTCATGGCCCTCTTAGGCCACTCTGTATTCAGAGCAGCCCTGCACCAACCCTTCTTCCCACGAAAGGGACCAGGACAACAGTCTACAGAAGGTGCAGGATCTCTGTGACTTTCTCCCCCTGGTGTGCTGTGTTCCCTTCCAGACCTTACAAAACAAGGGTGGACACACTCTTGGGTGCATTCACTCAGAATCTCGGGGCACAGTCTTTGCCTGCTGAGGCCCCGAGGCAGAGAGGCCCACCTGAGGTCCCATTGCAAGGCCTGAGACCCACAGGGTACTGGGCACTTGGGGAGCCAGTCTCACCCAGCTGGGGGAGGAGGCTGAGGAAGCATCCCTGGGCTTCCCAGAAGCACCCAGGAAGCCCCACAGACGGCGGCCACACTCCCTCCCCCCATGTGGCTAAGCCACCGCACAGCCATGGAGCACAGCGATTTAATTGCTTCTCGAGTTGCAATTTCCCTTGCATCTTTATAGAACTGCTGTGATGTGTGGCAAAGATAACAAGTCGGTTCCAACATCAATAACTGCTAATAAATATTAATACAACATAAGCACCACTTTTACTGTCATGTGAAACCAGTTTATTATTCACAGATGAAATCCAACTGCGGCCTTTATCACTGTCAGGAACGAGCGAGACGGTTCCATGTGTTGCCGCCGCTAGTGCAGGTTCACTGTCAGGCCTGGCCGTCACACCCCAGTCCAGCGCCCCCGCCCCTACTCCCCCGATTCTGCACCTCCACTCACCCTGAGCTTGTCCACAGGGGACCATCAGGAGCCACCGGGAGTGGTTGTGGAAACCCAGGGCCATTCCTGCCTACTTCTGTCTTGCAGTCAGCTGTCCCACATCTCCCCCGCGCCATGTGTGGTCATAACCATTCAGGACACGCTAAGAGCAAGGTCACTGGGAGAGGCCGACCGACCTCACTAGCATGCTGCTCCCCTCCTGGCCCGGGTTGCACCAAGCATTGGCCTCCTCATTGCCAAAGCAGGGGAGCAAGAACCACCTTCCCCATTACAAGGACCCACAGGAAGGGCAGGAGGAACGGCTCTCAGGTGCTCAAAACGCAGCAGGCAGCAATGACGGGAGTCATTCCAGTGACTCTGTGGCCTCAGCCCGTCTCCTCCACGGACGAATTATGCATTGACAAACGATGCCACCGTGAAGCAGCAAATATGAGGGCTGGGCAGAGACTCGAGGAGTCCCCTGTGCTGGCAAGAGGGCAGCAGGTGGACTCTTGCGTTGAGGGAGCCCACCTAGGCCTGTAGCTCCCCTCCTGAGCACACCTTGGGGTGACTCCTATCATGGGCACAAGCACCTGCAACCAGGAAACCTGGGAACAGCTCGACTGTCCCTAGGCAGGGAAAGGACCAGCTGGAATATTCTCATAGGATAGGAAACCTCCCAGCAGCCGAAGTGAAGAACCTGACTCGCAGGTGAAGACACACCTCAGGGTGGGACACACAAGCGGTCCACGTCACGCACAGACCAATACCACTCATGCAACGCCAGCACCCGGGACTGAGTGTGGCTTGGAAAGACTGGGTATCCACCCTATTGTAGGACTGGTTGCCCCTGGGGAAGAGTGGGGGGGGGGGGGAGGAATGTAGCCCTTTAAAGAAGTGATCAGAGCAAATTGCCAGATGTCCATGTTTACTCATTTGCATGTAGAACATGTGGAGACTCATTATAGTGCCCTTTGTGTGTTTCATGATTAAAAATATGCATAAAGCGAGCAGAGAGGGAGCTCTGTCTAGACCTGGAGAGCAGGAAGGCTCCCTGGAGGAGGGGGTATCTGAGCTGAACATTGACAGCTGGACTGTCACGTTCCAAGCGGCCAGTCAGGAGAGTGCATGGGAATCAGAAGGTGGGAAAGGTGGCTGGGTGCGGGAGCAGGGGCACTAAGCGCCCGGGCTGCAGCTCTCAAAGGTAGGTGATTTATGAGGAGTGGAGGGGCAGGCCTGATCACCAGGGGCCTTGAATCCCATGCCCAGGAGACGAGTGTGAGCCAGGATGGGTGTTCTGGCTGGGCACTGGGGGTTGTCACTCCCTCCCACATGATGGGTTGCTAAGCAGCCACCTTGTTAGCTCCCTGAAGGGGCAGGGCATATGAGTGGCCCCCCCAAACACACAGAGGACTGTCCAGACATCAGTATCTTCTCCTGCCAGCACCCTCCGTCCTGGTCCTGTGAAGTCCTTCCCCGCCCTAAGTGCAACTCTCTCCCAGGGTGCTGGAGGTGCCCTCAATACATGGCAGGCCCTGAGAGCTGAGCTGCATTCTTAGGAGACCTCAATGCAGGGTCTTTGAAACAAGAACCGTCTTCTGAAGCCAGTTTCAGCAAGGCCCATGAGGAGAGTCATTTTCTAAAGCTCTGACCCTGGATGCTGCCCACGCCTCACTCCAAAGCAAATCCATTTACCGAGAGCACCGCAGGGCCGACAATACGCGGCCACCGTGGCCGGCTACCACCTGGCTCGGTCCCGGTGACCCTGACCAAGCTGGGCCCGGCGAGGCAGGCTGCCCAGGGTCACTTAACCAATCGCGGAAGCCCTTCCAGGGGGAGCTGTTCTTCATCAGAAAGCGCAAGACGCAAGTGGCTACTGTGCACTGACATTTAAAGCACCCTTTCAGCGGCCCTCAGTGTTGCGGAGTGGTCTGATTAACTTGAAAGGATGCAATTTTATGCTATTTTGCAGGAAACACACACTCTGAATGGCATCATGGACTAAGAATTGGGGGCTGAGATCCCGAAGATGGGCAAAAAACAGCCACAAGGTCCTCGGCAACCATGGGTGTGTGCAGGGAGGCGCATCCTGGAAACGTCGCCACAGAAGTGGCAGCCTCTGCGGTCACCTCGGTTCTGCTGCAGAGGGTGTCCACAAGACCGGCCGACATGGCCTTGTCTGCATTGATTCCACTGGAAAATAAAGGCCGTCTTAAAGTGAACTGGACTCCAGGGGCCAGGAGCCCATCAGGACCCTCCACGCAAGCCCTCCTGCCTGGGACCTCACCCTTGGATCTCGACGGGTACAACCAGCAGCCTGCCTGGAATGTTCAACATCCAGGGGCGGGGACTGCCAACCCCTAGGGAAGCAAGCTGCCCCGTCTCCACAGAAAAGGTCACCTCCTATAACCCATTTCCCCCAGGGAGGAAGGCAGGACCCAGGCGAAGACGCAGTCTCAGACCCTTAGAGAGGGATGGGTGGGGTGATGTCACTGCACAGAGGACCCAAAGGCAAGGGCTGGGGACACCCTGGGATTAGTATTCCTGCGTCTCATCTGTTCCCTGAAATGATGCAGCAAGATCGGGTATTGCAGAGGGGTACAGGCTTGTCTCCAGGACTGCCAGGAGAGGACAGATAGGGGCAACTCCCCCTAGCTCAGAAAGGAGAGAGGATACCTCCCGGGGCCTGGAGTGAGAGGAAAACTAATACGAATGGCTGGTACCTGCTCTTCCCTGTGTCCACTCAGCCTGATGTCCCCCCCTAGCAGAGTGTCTGTGTCCATTCCTGGGCGGGAGGCTCTGGAGCCCCTACCTGTCCCGAGAAGCTGCCACTGCCAGGCACGTGCCATTAAAACAAATCACAATAACAGCGAAATCCAATCGATAGTAGCGCCTCTAACAGCCTCTTCCCCCACCGACCTCCAGACCTCCGTAAAATAAACAGTCATTTAGAAAACCTAATTTCCACGTGTGACGGGCGGACGCACACTCCCACTGGCCTCGGCCTCATCATCCCACCCCCTCTGACGCCCCGGAATCTAATTTACGGGACGCACTTCTGTGCTGGCACCACAGAAAGTCCAACGAAAACACACCAGACATTCCTCTATCTGGAGAGGCCTCCCAGGGAAATCTCGCGTGGGCAGGAGTGGAGGGGTGATTCCGGTCCTCCCCATCTCTGAATGGTGGCTCTCCACAGGACAGCACCGTTGTTTAAAAACTGAGATGCAACTTATTTCCAGAGAATGGCGCATTGCTGAGGGATTTTGACAAATGTCTACATTCAAGTAACCGCCACCCAGACCAAAATATAGAACATTCCAGCAACCACAGAGGCTCCTGCAAGCCCCTCAGGGATCGGCTTCCGGTTTGATTTTAAAATGCTATTACAGGATCGGGTCGTGTGTATTTTCTTTTCTTTTTTAGCCAGGGTCTCTCTCTGCCACCCAGGCTGGGGTATAATGGCACAATCACAGCTCACCACAGCCTCAACCTCCTGGACTCAGACGATCCTTTTGCCTCAGCCTCCCAAGTCGCTGGGATTACAGGCATGCCACCACACCCAGCTAATTTTTTGATTTTTTGTAGAGGCCAGGTCTCACTATGTTGCCTAGGCTGGTCTCAAACTCCTGGGCTCAAGTAATCCTCACGCCTTGGCCTCCCAAAGGGCTGGGATTACGAGGGTGAGTCACTGTGCCCAGTTGGTCACTTCTATTTTCTTAACCTGTTGACACTAATTAAATTCAGTAAATGATGATGAGGAAAACAGACGGAGAAGGGACCTGGCCCAAACCAGCAGCTAGTGAGAGGTGGAGGAAGGGACCCCAGGCAAGGACCCTGGGCCCTCGGGGTAAAACAGTCACTCCTCCTAACACCCTGGGGGGTCGCCCTCCCTTCCTCTTCCCCAGGGTCACACCAGGCCAGGGGGCAAAAAGGAGGAGTTCACACAGAAAGTGGAGCTCAGTGTCCCGGAGGGGCTCAGCCCAGCCATCTCAGATGTGAGTGGGGCTGGAGCAGGGTGGTGTAACATCGTGTCTCTGCCAACACAGTCCTGCACACAGGGGTGCTTAATAACTGTACGAGCCCACCCCTTGGCTCTCTGAAGTGTGTCCTTGGACTGGCCCAACCAGAGCTCTGCTTCTCACCCCTCGATTGCCCACAGTGCCACTTGAAGGCAGGGCAGGGGACCATCACAACTTGGTGGCTGCGCCTTGAAACTGGAGCTGATGGTTGTGGGTTTCAGGTGCCACTCTTCCTCTCCAAGGGACACCTGAACCAGGGGAATGGCTGCAGGGCCCAGGCAGCCCTTTGGGACAAATGGAAACAGTCCATCTCCTGACTCAGTCTCCCCACCTCTATGGTGGGGATCACAGTGTCCAAGGGTGATGGTCAGGGAGGTCGTTAGAAGATATCTTCTGAAGTTGACAATGAGAAGAACCAATGAGATGATAATGCTCAACCAGGACAGGAGTATGGTGGGGGCTGCAGGAGTGGCAAAAGCCAAGTCAGGAGTGTGCGCCATATGTCCATTTTGCAGAAGAGGAAACCCAGGCCAGGAGATGTGAATTTACCTCCCCAAGAGGCCAAAAACACCCAGATCCACCCACAGAGCCGAGGATGCGGCTGTCTCAGGGACATTTCCTGCAGGTGACAAACTATCACTGAGCCCTGCAAGGTGCCAGGGGGAGTAGGTGTATCTGCCAACCCCGCTCTGACCTTGGCCTTGGCTATGGACATGGGGGAGCTCTGAGGAAAGGAGAGACAGGTAGGCTGTGCATGTGCTCGGACGCTCTCTCCCATGCCTGGGTGGAAGGCAGGTCGGAGGTGGGGTTGGGGGAGAGACCCCAGCTAGGTGGTCCAGCAATTGTCTGAATCCCAGTAGGAGGGTGTGGGAGTACTGAGGGACAGCTCCAGGTATAACTCAGGCATCGAACAGAAGCGGGTGCTGTAACCAGATTACATAGGGACTCAATTATGGGCCCAGAGTGGCTGCAGTCTATCACCAGGATGAGCTGGCATAGCCAGATCACCGGCGTCACTCCGTCCTTGGAAGGCAGGAATATGGGCTGCGAGAACAGACGTCATCAGCCTGGGGCTCGGGGGTTGCAGAGTCAGATGTGCCTCATCCAACCAGGGGAGGGCACCCTCCAGCCACCCCTCCCTGCTCCCTCTGCCTGCTGCCAGCTTCTGGACAGCCCTCGAGGGGACTGAGGTGGCTCCCAGATCCCTGGACACAGGGAGCTGAGGCCCTGAGGAACTCCCGCTCCTGTGTCCTTGGAAGAGAAACCAGAAATCACAGCCTGACCCATCACACCCTCTACAGTCCCCATGCCCTGTGGGGATGGTCCTGTTTCCCCTCCCATCTCCCCCCCAACCCCATGTCTCCTGACAGGACGCTGGTCCCCACTGCTCCCTGCTCCTGGCAGCGGCTCTGTCTTGGTCTGCGGCCACTCAGCAATGGTTCCTGCCACCCCTCCCAGAGCCACAGCTTCTCAACAACAGGGGACTGGGACGCCATTGGGGACAGCTCAGATCCTGAGCTCTGCTCCACCCTCAGGACATTCACCATCCCAACAACAGGCAAGGCGAAGGAAGCCTGCTCCAACGGGTCAGGAATTTAGCTTATGGTGGGGCTTGTCTGCTCACTCACCCTCCATGGCCACCCTGCCCTGGCCTGTGCCACTGCCCGAATGTTGCTGCATCCCCAGGACAGAGCACCCCTGGGAGAAGGACCTGGTTCTGGACCCTGTATGCAGACTGACCCTGGAGAATGGGGATGGAAACCCAAGGTCTTTGCTCTACCCTGGCCTGGCGCCCCCTTAGGACTGATGTCCTGCCACCTCCTGCTGCCCCTCGTGCCAGGACCCCAGCTGCCCCCACTGCCTGAATCGCCTTTCCCACCTCCTCCCCAAGATGCCCCTGGACACTGGCCTCTGCCAGCAACTGCCCAAACACCTCAGTGTTCAGGCAGCACCAAACTGTTCAGGCTGCTGCAAACCGTGGTGCTCGGAAGACTCATCACACCTGCATTTGAGGGGGGGCTCTCTTCCTGAACCTTCTGGTATAAAGATACGGTTGGACGGCTCTAGGTCCATCCCTGATTTCTGCTGAGAACTCTTGGGTGTTTGTAAGTTTAAGTAAAAAAGATCATTCATTCACTTGATCACGTAAGTTTAGAATCCACAATAATATGGACAAAGGCTGGACTCAGTCTGACCTTACACTGATGCAAGGGTTTTCTCAGCAAAGTAACTGTAAACAATTGAAGCTTTAGCAGTCCTATTAGACACTCCAATGGGCTGATTGAACACCCGTCTGTTTGCCAAGCAGATCTGCAATGCTCAGTGACTTCAACTCATTTCCATGCAGTTGGAGGGATTTCCTGGCCAAAAATAACAAGAAAGTAACAAGATGTGTGTTACTACAAGACCAAAGGGGCCTCTCTGGACCCCGGTTTCCTCCCCTCTGACTTGAGGATGGCAGTCCCTCCCCTTAGAGCCTCCTGATCCTGAGAGTGGTCCTGGTGGCCACCAACTGACAGGGGACTCAGAGTCCCATCTGCCGCTCCTTCCCCTCTCCAGGTGCCACCAGCCCTCCCCTGTACCCTTGCTCACCTGCCTCCCCTGGGTACAGCAAGAGGAACAGCAGGACCTATGCTGTAGGGTGGTGGTGAGATCAAAGCGTTTAGAATAGCCTGGCACCTAGCAAGCTCTGCGCAGGAGAGGAACTACTCATCACTGACACGACACAGACAGGCACCCAGTGGAATGATGACATGTGATGATAATAAAAATGAATTAAACTCCTTAAAGACATCCACATCTAGTATAAGGGTCTTCTGTGAGCACGAGAAGGGACAGCATCATCCCAGGCAGAGAGGGACAGCCCAGAGGTGCACTAGGGCAGCATGTTCCAGAAGAGAGGCTTCCACTGCCAGTCCATTGTCTGGGTCCCTCTGGGAGTGGCTGGGAGTCATGCTTGGATGGGCCACATCGATCAGGCTAGGATATCCAGAGTCTGCAGGTGGGTGCTGGAGTCCCAGGGAGTTTCCACACCCAGGAAGAACATGGGACACCATAACTGGAGTCCCTGGAGGCTGGGGTTATATGAGCTGAGGGCCCCTTGACCAGAAGCTTCTTCTGATTTCTGCAAAGTACCTCTTCTGCAGAACTGTCTGGGAGGGCCATGCCTCCCATCCTGTGTGATCCTCACTCTTCCCTGTCAGGTTGCTGGATGCCAGACCCACCTTAAGCTCAGCAAGTTTCACAGGCCACTGGGAAGTGTCCCAGCCCTCACCATACCCTCCAGGTGCTTGGAGAGAGAAGACACACAGCTCTAGGCTTTGGAGGTGAGGACAGCCCCTGCTAGGCTCAAGAGGAAGTTTCTAGGGTATTTTAAATCTCAATACCTGTGCCCCCCACGTTCCCTCTGACTCCAGAAACAGCAGGAGTGTGGCCCAGAGACCTGAGGTCAAATCCCAATCCTGCCACTCACAGGCTGTAAAGACCCTGACAAGTTACTCAAACTCCCTGTGGCTTGGTTTTCCTCATCTGTAGGACAGGGACCCTACCAGGTGCTGAAGGTAACTCCCTGCAGAGAAGCCTGAGCCCCGGGCCAGTTCTTTTTCTGTCCACCTGCTCCTGGCCTATTTCCCTCTTCTTCTCACTGTGTGCCAGCAGCTCCCAATCCCTCGCCTCTGAGCTCCAACTCTGTGTGTGACATCCCAGTTGGACGCCTCACCTCTCCTTCAAGATGGGACCACCTTCTGGGCCATGGGGCTCCAGTCACCTGCACTAATCCGAACTAATAAGTGCTCCAAGTATAAGACGCACATGGGGTTTCAAACACTATGGAAAGAAGTAAAATATCTCAGAGACGAGGTCTTGCTGGTCTCGAACTGCTGGGCTCAAGTGGTTCTCCCGCCTCAGCCTTCCAAAGTACTGGGATTATAGGTGTGAGCCACTATGTCTAGCCAAATAGCTCATTAATATTTAATATTATTATTTTTTAAAATTAACTATATGTTGAAATGATAATATTTTGGATATATTGAGTTACATAACACTACATAAAACATACAACTGTTAAAATTAAATTCATCCACCAAAATCTCACCGGTTTCTTTTTACTTATTTTTTTTGTGGCTATCAGAAGATTTAAACTTACACACGTGGCTCCCATGATACTTCAGTTGGACAGTGCTATTCTATAGGAATGTTTTAAGTTTAAGACAAAAGTCATGAACTTCCATTTCAGCTGAGGAAGCAGAAGGGAAACACTTGCACTCCATGGTCACATCAAGACACACCCAGACAAAATAAAAATTACAGCCATCACCAAGAGTGGTGGATACAAGAAAACCTTGAAGGACCAAGTTCCAGCAAGAAAGGACATGCAATTGACAAGGAGAGGGGAGCATCACACCTGGGCGGGTTTGGGTCTAAGCACAGGCACACACTGCACACAGGTCATGGTTGCCCAAGATGGAGACCCTGGCAAGTTGAGGTCAGCCAAGTGCCACGGAGCAGCTGGGCTCTCTCAAACCACAGCTGGAGTAGATGGGTGATAGCACAAACACTTTGAAAATAGCTAGGTAGTTTCCCACAAAATCACACAGAGACCTGTGTCCTCTAACCCAGCAATTTCACTCTTAGGTATTTACATGAGAGAAACGAAAACCCGTGTCCTCGGAATGTCCTGTGCGTGAAAATTCAGAGCAGCTTCATTTATAATAGCAAAAGAGTGAAAACCACCTGAATATCCATCAACTGGAGGGTGGACAAACATACTATGGGACTCTCCCATGTCACAGGATGCCATTGAGCAACATGAAAGAATGAATAATGAACACGCAACAACATGGAACAACCTCACCAGCACAACGTGGAATGAACAGAGAGAGATGAAAAGGTGACATACAGCAGGGATCCCTGGACATGCAGCTCCAGACCACAAAGCTAAGCCAGGGCGACAGAAATCAGAACAGGGGCTGCTCTAGGGAAGGACCGACTGGGCAGGCTCACAAGAGAATCTCTGAGGTGAAGGGAGTGTTCTGTATCTTGACGGGAGTGTAAGTTGCTTGGGTATATATACCTGTCACAACTCAGCCAACAGTACAATTAAGATCTGTGAATTTCAATGTATGCAAATTTTATCTTAAATTAAAATATACATATATATGTTTTTTAAAGGGCAAGAGCTGCAGCTCTAACCCTCACTGAAAGGCAGAGCCAAGGGGACAGCTGGGGGAGCCTCCCCTCCCCCGTGCAGGGACCCATGTCCTCCCCAAGGGCAGCATTAATAGCTCCCAGTTTTGATGGCTTCACAGCTAACTTGTTTCATTAGGAATGGAATCAATATTCCTAGTTATGTCAATTAGATCTAAAAAAATAAGGTGCTGTTTCTAGGAGGGCACCCAGGAACGGAATCAGGATCAGCAGGATTTCTGGGTGAGCTGAATAAAGTGCTGGAACCCACAGGAGCTGTTATGTCAGTAAAACACCAAGGTCCTCACTGATGACCAACAGAACATCACAGACCTGCGTTCTTGCTTCTCTGACACGTGTGGAAAGCACCTGAAACTGCGTTGAGAAGGGGGAGTTGGCTGAGAAAGACAGAGGACATCACAAAACTTCACCCAGGCCCCGAGAGATGCACATGTGGTGCCTGCAGTAAGCGAACTCAAAGCAGGCACCGGTCGCCTGTGGCCTGTGGCAGTTGCACAAGTGCAAGCCTGTTCTGCCTTCTGCCAAGACCTCTCAGGAACATCCTGGAGAAACCCCAAGCTCGGTTCAGATGAGCGGGGAACCAGAGACTCCCGCGGGCCAAACTCGAGCTGCTGGGATGAGCAGGGGCCCGTGGGAGACTCTATGCAGTCCCCAGAGGCAGCCGATACTCTGTCCCCCACATCTGAGGAGACACCACACCTCCAGCATGCAGTGAGATAACAGGAAAGGGGTGAGGAATAGGCGGTCGGACACGCCTGCGCTGTTTGAGGATGGGCGGGGCTGGCGTCCTCACCTGAGTCCTCATATGTCACCTTGCAAAGTTTCCGTGTTGCCATGAAATTTACATAAGACACAGAGAGCACCGTGCACCAGCAAACACCAGCACTCTCCCCCGTGTCTCCCAGGAGTTTCCCACACGAGGGTGGCAGCGTTTGTGAACACAGTGGGACCCTGGGAAGGAGGTGACGAAGGAGACACTGGAGCCAAGTCCTGGAGGGTAAGTAGGATTTCCAGAGGTGGGGGGATGCCATGGGTGTCTCTCAGCAAGAGACCAGCAGAAGACATGGCTACAGGGCACAGGTGGGAGCAGGGCTGGGGAGGGTGGGGAGTGGGTCTGAAGGCAGCAACAGTCACCCCAGGGAGGGTGGATCTGATGCCATAGGCAGAGGGAGTCGAGAGGAGGTGGAAGCCCAGCAGCCCAGTGACAGGAGACGGACAAGAGGCTGCATGTGGAGGCAAGGAGGTCACGGAGAGGCTGCAGGGGATCAAGGAGACAGAGGAGGCATGGAGAGAAGGACAGATGAGACTTGGTGGGGCTCTAGGTAGGGGCTTAAGCAGGACAGTGACATAAGCCCAGAAAAACCCAGTAGAAGCCTAGAGTTAGGCAGTGGCGACGAAGATATGACAAAGATAACAAACATCTTGTCCAGCCAGGCTCAGTGGCTCAGCCTGTAATCCCGCGCTGTGGGAGGCTGAGGTGAGGGGACTGCCTGAGCCCACAGGTTCAAGACCCGCCTGGGTAACTTGGCAAGACCTCATCTCTACAATAAATCAAAAAATCAGCCAGGCGTGATAGTGCATGCCTGTAATTCTGGTTACTCAGAAGGCTGAGGTGGAAGGATCGCTGGAGCCCAGCGGGTTGAGGCTGCAGTGGCCGGGAGTCTGGGCAACAGAGTGAGACTCCAACTCAAAAAAAAAAACAAATCTCGTCCTCCGGCCAGGGGCTGGTAGAGTAGGGACCCTGGGCAAGCCACTGCCACTCTGAGCCTCAGTTTCCCCATCTGTAAAAATGTAAAAGGCATGCTTGAGACTCGCCAACTGCCTCCAGCACCGTGCAAATGTTAGATCTCTAGGAAATTATTCACGCCTCCTTCTGGCAAGAGGGCCTGATCCTGCAGCCGTGGGTGGGCAGGCGCGCTCCACACACCCTCTGGCCAGCTTCATTATTCCCACACACCAAACAGGAAATCTGCCCTCCAATTCCGCCAGCAAGCCTGCACCCAGCGCACCACCGCGTCTCTAATTACCAGCATTAGCATTTCTAATCTTCCGCCCGCCTGCTGTGAGCCACATCACAGGCACCCCTTGTCCGCTCTGTCCTCGTGTTAATAAGCCCGAATAATGAGGCCTCACTGCCAGCGGGGCCCAACAAGACAGAGGGGTATTTTCATTTCACATTTTTGGGGTCTCAAGTTATGAAGCAGACCTGGAAGGAGGCGGGTGCAACCCCAGGGGGCTGAAGGGCCCCCTGAGAAATAGAGGGCAGGGGCTGGGGGCAGGGGATGGAGAAAGCAGCTACCAGACTTCGGTGGAAAAACAGACATCCCTGGGAGGGAGAAACCATGCTGACGTGCCTCAGTTTCCCCATCTAGAAAACAAAGCCACTGAATGAAGAGATGGAACGGGCCCTAGCAGCGGGGACCTTCTAAAGCCCAGGTCAGTTGGGCTGACTGAGGACAATGTGGTCGAGAAGCAGGCCTGGAGGTGGGCTCTGGACCCACGTGGGCTAGAGCAGACGAGACAGGCACAGGGCAGAGGCATCAACCCACCTGCAAGGCTTGGGGTGGGGCTGGGGGTGAATGGGCAACCTACTGTCATTCATTTCATGAAATTTATTTATTTATTTAGAGTCAGAGTCTCACTCTGTTGCCCAGGCTGGAGTGAAGTGTCACCAACACAGCTTATCGCAGTCTCAACCTCCTGGACTCTGGCAACCCTTCAGCCTCAGCCTCCCGAGTAGCTAGGACTACAGGCATGTGCCACCATGCCTTGCTAATTCTTTTCTAAAATTTAAAATTTTTTTTATTTTAATGATGTGGGGTACAATTCAGGGCTAGGTATACAAATATTCATTATGCAGGTACCCTTGTTGATGAGGGGTATTCCTCCCCCCACCGCCCAGCAGTTTCCCACTACCAGGCTAATTCTTTTGATTCTTTTTTTTTTTTTTTTAATAAAGACAAGGTCATGTTATGTTGCCCAGGCTGGTCTTGAACTCTTGGGTTCCAGTGATCCTCTCGCCTTAGCCTCCCAAAGTGGGATTACAGGTGTGAGCCACCGTATCCGGCCAGAATTTAATTTTAATTTGCATTAACACATCAACTTCTAAACATCCTGACTTACTCCAATTTTTAAAGGCTCAACAAGTATTTGTAGAATGAGCAGAGGAATTAGTGACTAGCAATACCCCCATACTCACTGCATCCCTGCGGTGTGCCATGTAGTCCTGATTTTATTGAACCTTCCTTCAGGAATCATACGTGTGCAGGAATTCCTCCATTGAAGAAATGGAGGACCAGCGGTTGAGAGACCTGCCCAAGACCACCCAGCTACAAGCTGGTGACACCCAGAGATGCCAGAGGTCCTGGCTGAGCTGCCCCGGGGAGCTGCCTGGTGCCGGGCATGTGTCGCAGGCTCTGGGGGTGACTTCAGCCAGCTGTGCCTTTCTGGGGCCGTCTATCCAGGAGTGGGTCAGGCCAGTCTGCCCCTTTGGGGCTCCCTCAAGTAACTGCGTGCCTGCTAAGTGCTGGGCACGGGGCCATGACAGGGTCTTTGTTCCAGCTGGGAGACAGACATGCTGACCGTGACACTGTCCAAGGTGAGGGTGGTAAGGGGTCCTGCCCAGCCTGGGAGCTGCGTTCACCCCGTTATCTATGTGCTCAGCGCCCATCCCAGGTACAGGGGACCCAGAGCATGGGAAGGCAGTCCGGGACCCACATGGAGGGCTGAACTGCTCAAGCTTCCCAGGGATTGACAGCCTTAGGAGAACATCTGGGAGGTGGGGTTGCAGAGTCCTGGTTCAAAAGCAGCAAATCTTTTGCTCTGGTTGGATCTCAGTTTCCCCATCTGTATGAAGCAAGTGGCGGCTGGAATGAGTGACTGATCCTTGAGGTCCAGGTTGAAGAGTCTGACTCAATGCAGGAAGAGGAATCTCAGAGCCCAAGACACAAGCCCCAGGCAGAAGTCCCCGTTGGGGGATGCAGGGGATGACTCTTTGCTCAGAAGGACCTGACAAGCCAAAGCTAGGAGCTCAGCAGGCCAGATAAAAGATCTGGAGTGAATTCCTGCCCCATGTGGCCTCGGCCCCCCTAGAATGCCCCACCTGCCCACTACACCCCTCCACCTCTCCTTCTCAAAACGCTCCCTGGCCTGCTTGCCTGCCTTCAGCCTTCATGCCAGGCCCCTTTACCTGGAAGCCTGCGGATGAGAGTTCAACACAAAGGGTACCCATGCCTATCCCCAGCAGTGCCTGTCCTCAGCCATGTACGATCCCCATGTTTGTCCCCAGCAGTGCGCCGTTACTGTGCCTGTCCCATCAGTGCCTGTCCCCAGTAATGCACTCTGGACCTGTCCCCATGTCTGTTCCCAGCAGTGCCCAGCAGCCCACTGTCCCTGTGCCTGTCCCCAGCAGTGCACAGTCCTTGTGTCTGTTCCCCAACAGCACACAGTCATGGGCTGGGAACATAGAGCTGGCAGAGACTGATCACACCAGCAGTGCCATAATCCCTAGGACAGAGCAAGCCCAGGGGACACACTGAGGGACATTCAGGAACGAGAAGCATGGGGCGCTCTGGCGAAGGCCCCACTGTAGGATGCTGAGTTCCGGTGCGTCTCAATCTCCCCATGTGTGACCACCACTGACCAGTAAAAATCAAGTGAGCTGTGGGCTATTGTGTAGACAGTGGAGGGCTGTGCCCAGGCATGATCGTCCCCCAGCATCTGGTGGCTTCCACCTATTGAGAGCCTGATCAGGCACTGAGAACCCTGACTGCAAATGTGCCCTGAACAGAGGCTAAAAATCACCCCTTCAAGGGAAATTAGGGGAGGAAAAAAGCTTCTTTTCCATGAGCACCTCACTTCCGGGGCCTCAAGGTGCTGGGGGTAGCCTCCGGGGGGCTGAAGGTCCCTGCCAGGAGGGGCACTACATCATCTTCACTTCTGATACCCATTTCAATCTGGCTCTTCCTCCGTGGGCCCCTAAAGCATCCTCTAGATTCTGGAGGCTATTGTGACTTAATGAGACCCTGCCAAAGGTTGACCATCATAGCAAGTTGCATTATTTCCTCGTACTGGGACAAACTGGGGACTCAACAGCAGGCATCAACAGTTAGGAAAGTTGCATAAGATGCCAGTCCAAGCCCAACCCCTGTCTGCTCTTTACTGAGCCTGACAACTGGCAATCGGACGTGTTCCTGGGCAGATCGGCCCGTCCTGATTCCTCTATCAGCTAGATGTTCACGGTGGGGCCCAGGCTTTGGAACGGGGATATCTGCTTGGAGAAGAACAGCCTCAGAGCCAGGGAGGAGGAAACTGGCAGAGCGAGCCCCTGAAGAGTGAATGAAGAATGACCGGAGGAACACACACATCCTTGGCCCCGCCCGTTGCATGGGGGTGTTCTGAATGAAATCACGGGCCTGGAAGGAGGGACCCAGGGAAGGAAAGCGTCAGGCTCTGTAGTCGGGCAGACCGGGGTGTCGATGTTCTGCACATACTCCCACCTCAGTCAGATGTCTAGCCTCTCTGAGTCATGGCTTTCCCCTCCACAGGTTAGAGACACAGCTCTTAGGATCACACCGGATTCCCGTATGAAGGGCTTATGCATCCAGAAGGTGCTTTACAACAGCCAGCCCCACTCCCCTCCCTGCCTTAATTTCCTGCCCTCTAAATGGCTTCTCAGGTTACCAGGCTTATCAAACAATACGACAGGAAAGCCCTCTGTGTGTGTCAAGTGCTGCAGAAACACTGGGTGATCTGAAGCACTCTAGTTCACTTGTGAGTTATCTTCTATTTCTCCTCCATGTTGAGAAGCCTGTGGGTGCTTCACTTTCCCCTGGAAGAACGCTTGTAGGCAGGAGCAGCAAGAAGTGAGAGCAGCAAGGGGTCTGATCCAGGCTCCCACCATCCCTCTTCCTCCATGAAATGACGCAATTTGACTCTGAGTGACTGGAGTGTAAAGGGCACCTGCTGACCCTTCCTCAGCATGCTGGAAATCAGTGCCCCGCCCATTCCTGAGTGGGAATCCTGCTCTCACGAGTCACCTGTGCCTTGAGTGAATGGGGCGGGTTTCCCAGGAAAGTGTCCAGCAGCCTGGGCCTTGTGTCCCTGTCCACAACCCCAAATTCCTGCACTGTTCAGGTCTCTGCATCCAGGCTGCAGGACAGGGAGGCCCGAGCAAAGAGACACGTGGTGATGGGGGCCCCCGGGACCTCCATCTTCCAGCACCTGACGAGGGTCCTCCCAAATCCTGGCAGCAGGATGTGTGGCAGGGGGAGGTGGAAAGCGGTCCCTGCTTACCCTGACCTTGGCAGGAAGCTCAAGGCAAGCATGAGGGATCAGCTGGGACACACCTGAGTCCTGGGGCTCCACAGGGAGTAGACGACCCCCTGGGTGGACTAGAGCCCTCTGGGTCACAGGTTCCCCGGGGGCAAGATGGAGAAGATGCTACAGCTTTCTCCAGAGGGTTGCTCCTTCTGCCTGAATCACTCTTTCCCCTGCTTCTTGCCTAAGTCACCCATTTATTCACTCCATGAATAATTACCAAGCCCTGACTGTGTGCCAAAAACTGTGCCAAGCACTGAGCTGACTGCACAGCTGGGTCTCACAGGGCTCATGGCCTATCTGAGGAGACAGTCAGGAGCTGCGGGAGAGAATCATGGGGGCAGAGTAGTCCGCTGGAGACACGGTGGTCAGAGGAGGTGAACTTCAGCCGAGACCTGCATGCACAGGAGGTTGTCTCCCCAGGGTGCTTCTCAGGCTCAGTGGTGGTGGTGGGGGGAATGCCAGAGACCAGAGGGGCTCCCCATCTCTGAGAATCCCCCGACCCCCCAAACTAGGCCAGGTCCCCCACTATACCTCTGCCAGCACCTTCTATGCCTTCCTGACAGGCCTACAGTCTCAAGCTCCCTCCATCCCACTGGGCTCTCACGTCTCTGAGGGCAGGGGGCAGTTCTGGGTGCTCAGTGGATGAACTGAGAGGAATGAAGGGAGAGACAGACGGAGAGAGGGAAGGAGGGATAGTGGAGGGACGCTGGTTAGATAAAAACTATTTCTTCTTGAAGCATTCTGCAGAAAACTCTTCCCTATCCGAGCTCCATCTCACAGGGACACTCATGATTCCAGTGGTTGAAAGTCTTTTGAGCTGCAGGGGCTGCATTCCACACCGCCCTCACCCCACTCAAGGCCATGAGCACAGTCATGGGAGCCTCTGGCTGGGGAACCTCTGGTTACATGGTGGGGGATCCGGCCAGCTTGGCCACATGGCCCCACAGCAGGAGGGAGGCCTGAAAATGGGTGAGATGGGCCACATGCTGGACATGGGTGAAGGCTACAGAGCAGATGCTGTCTGAAGGGGCCATGGCTACTGGGTTGCAGCCAGTGGTGGCCAAGTGCTTCCATGTACCCACTGTTAGTGTACAAATGTGACTGCAGGACATCACTGGAGCCCTGTGACATTGTCATAAGGACGTCCTGCTGTCCATCCTCCTTTAAATGTGGGGAAATCAAGGCATCCGGGAGGTGGGCAATAGGACCACACATTGTGAGGGGCGCAGAGTGGGATCAGACCAGGCCAGGGGCTGGGAGCCCTCGCCCTTCCCTGTGGGAGGACTGTCCCTTGGGCTGAGCTGACCTAGCCCCAAAGTGAGACTTCCACCATTCTCAGGGGACTGCCTCTGGACATTCCATTACAACTACCATTCTGAGCACCCAGTAGGTACCAAGCACTATGTTTGTGTCCCTGATCTCATTAAGAGTGATCTGGAAAGGCAAGACTCTACTCACTTTGCACATAAGGAAACTGAGGCATAGGCAGATTACTGACCCAACCACGATGCTGAGCTAGGAAGTTCTCCCTAGGCCTCAAGCCCTGGCCAGCTCCAGGGCCCAGTCTCCCCACCCTACAGAGACTCTAAGCCATGGGGTTCCCACGAATGGCCCTGCAGAGGGAAGGGCTCTGGGCACTCCAGTTGTCCTGGGGCCTCCTGGGAGACGCCAGGCCCTAGAGCACTCGCCGCAGCCCTTCTCAGAGGCCAGGCACCACTCTGCTTCCACATCACATCCCACCTGCCATCGAGGGTCCCAGGGGACCAGCAGAATAAATTCTGCATCTGCTGTTGCCACTGCCTGAGGACAAGGTCCTTGCGGGTCTCCAAGCACAAGGCTGATGGTCAGGTGGGACAGGTCCGTTTGTTTCCACCCAATGCTCAAGCTCCATTTGGTGCGTTTCATTGTCTTTTTTATGTTCTTATCCAGGAACAGCTTACAAACAGCACCATGCATGGATCTTAAGGGCACAGTTGGAGGAATCCTTCCTATGTTCACAGCCAGATAACTGCCACTGGGTTCAAAACACAGAGCTCATAGTTCCAGGGTTCCTCCACCCCTGCCACCGTCCTCCCCAGAGGTAATGCCATTCTGCCTGGTTTCGTACTTCATGAAAAGTATCACACAGTTCACAGTATTCCCCAGGGTCTGGATGCACTGGTTCTACATTCACACCTGTGAGATTCATTCAAGGGTTGTATCTCGCACGGTTGTCCTTCTTCACTCCTACCGAGTATTCTACTCTGTGAACAGACCACAATTTAGTCCTTCAGTGTCTTGCTATTAGGGATAATGTCACTTTTAACACCTGCTGATAAGCCAAGCACTCGTTTCTGTTGGGTCCGTAGCCAGGAGTGGAACTCCTAGGCCACAGGATGGGTGTAAGTTTCACGTTAGGGAATTCTGTCAGCTTCATATCTTCCCCATCTCACTTTGTCTCGCCTTTTGTTCTTTATTATTTCAAATTCCTTTTGGAAGGAGGCAGGGAATTAAGAGTGAAGTAGAGTCCGAATAATAAGTGGTCATGATGAAAAGATTCTACGATCCTAAGACTTACGGTTAAACTTTTCTGTGATGGTGCTCACTGGGTGTTATTTATACAAAATTTGAAAAATGGAACCAATGCATGTGTCCAGTGTCCTGTGCACTGTGGCCTGCTTCCACAACGGCATGGCATAAGGTCACGCAGAGCAGCTTTGACATGGGAAACTGCTTTTGACTGTTCTGGGTGGGAAGAGGTGGCATAGAATAAAAAGATGCAGTTCCAAGCAGGTCAGGCAATGCATGGAGTTCTCAGGCTTTTGACTCAGGTGAATTACCTCCAAGTACTAATGGTGACTGCTTCTCAGAGATGAAATTATACACTGCTGTTTTTCTTTCTATATTTTCTTTACACTTTCTATATTTTCTACATCATCTATGATAAATATATAGATTTATAATTAGAAAAAAGAAAAATGTAAACGCCTATGATTCCAAGATTCTATAATTTTTTTTTTTTTTTTTTTTGAATTGGAGTCTCACTCTGTCACCCAGACTGGCGCACAGTGGCCGCTCCCGGCCACCGCAGCCTTGATCCTTCCGCCTCAGCCTTCCAAGTAGCTGGAATTACAGGAATGCACTACCACGCCCAGCTAATTTTTTTGATTTATTGTAGAGATGAGGTCTCGCTGCCCAGGCGGGTCTCGAACCCGCGGGCTCAGACAACCCACTCACCTCAGCCTCCCAAAGGCATGGGATTACAGGCTGAGCCACCGAGCCCGGCTAAGAGTCTATATATTTTTTAAGAGCCTATAATTATGAACCTCCTCAAAACAACCCCAGAGGTTTAGAGACCTTGGTAGGCCTTAGTGATATGAAGGGGTACGGGGTTGGGATTCTCAGTGACACAGAACTCCCAGGGCAAGAGGTGGAGCCCAACCCCTGTACAGAGCACCCTCTGGCTCCAGCAGCCCCAGGAGCACACAGCCACGTGCTCTGTCTTACCCACTCTGCAGACCCTGGGGTTTCTTCCACAGCAGCCCTGGGAGGGCAGAAGTGGGCCGGCATCAGGAGCCCAAGTTCTAGGCCTCAGCCCTGTGCAGACCCCTCGCTTTCTGAGGCCCCCAGTGCCCATGGACACTGGAGCCAGAAGGAGAAGGACCCTCCTCACAGATACCAAGGCCCCCGCTGGGCACAGAAGGCTCCCATGGGTCTGACTTGAGTCCCACAGCTTGGAGAGGCGGCACCAGCTGGTTGGGGGCACGATTTCCCGTTTGTTTTAAGCAGCAGCTTAACCGATTTGGCGATAATAACTCGCGGCAATTCCTGTCTTTGAAGCTCCCGTGGGTCCTCTTCCTGTCCCCAGCAGTCTTCGGCAAACCAACCAGTCCCAGGCTCCGCTGGGCTTTCGTGGTGTGATCACTCCTAGTTTGTCATATTCCCTTTCATTTTATTTTCCCTGCTCTAATTTATTAATTAGTTTCTCTGCTTGCAACATCGTCCCAGCCCCAGAGTGGATCTTTTGACACAGCGAACATCTCTGAGCGTCTTCTCTCCTAGGACATCGTGGCAGGGGAGTGCGGCGGGGAATTTCCTGCTAAGACGGAGACTCCCAGAGGAGGTTTCGGTCCTCCTCCCCAAGGCGGGCAGCTTCCAGGTCTATGGGTTTGACGCCGGGGATCAAACCACCTCCAGGCGCCGGCTCCGTCTTATTTGATTTGAAACAACGGTTCTGAAAGTTCATGGAAGATGGGCCAGTAAGCAACAGGGGGCAGTGAAGGGTCACAGGGCTGTGTGAGGAGTCCCGCTCTGCTGGCAAGCACTGGAGGCGGGCAAAGAAACACACTCCCAGAGCGATGCCAGAGCAGAATTTTGAAGAATGTATTGGATTTCATCAGGCCCAAATGAACATATTAGAATTAGTATACAAGCAAGTATAGCGAATACAATATTCCTAATATTTCAGGAATTGATTAGGCACTAAGTACTATTTAATTAATTCTCAAAACGACTCTCTGAGATGTATCACCCACATTACAGATGAACTAACTGAGACAGAGAACTGTGAAGCCACTTGTACAAGACCACCCTGCCGGGAGACATGGAGCCACTGTGCCCCTGGCCTTAACCACTATCCTACCCTACTCTTCTTAAAGAGCCTTCCCTGGCTCAGAGCACCATCCTGGTGGGGTGGTGACCCAAAGTGATTCCTCAGCCCCTGGAAGGAGCCACACTTACAGGAGACGAAAGCCACACAGTTGACAGAGCTGTTTCTTCTGAATGCACTGCACAGTTACAAGTTCTTTGTTGTTGTTGTGTTAAATCCCCTTGGAAAACACTTTTGCAAGTGTCCAGTGCTTGTTCAGGACTTTCCAGCCTCCTGGAGGATCCGTGGCCCCAGGGACACATGACTCCCTCCTCCTTGGGGCCCAGAGCACAAGAGGCTCAGTGTCTTCCGGCAGAGCCCACTGTCTTCTTCAGCTTCTGAGCCCCTCACGTTCAGATCCCTCTGGCCCATCCTGGTGCCCAGTGCCATGTCCAAGGAAGGGCTCGAGAAATAGTGACTGAGGCAGCACCCAGCACCGGTGGTCCAGCTGTTCTTCCCTGGCAGAGTTCCTGAGGCAAAGTCCGCTCATGCCCGCCCAGCTGATGTGAGCAACGTAGAGCTTATGCCTGTGTTGAGTCCTGCTATGGTTCTACCATCGCCTATCCCATGTTACCCACTTCTCTGTGCAAAACCACTTGGCCGCTCTTGAGCAAATCCAGGTCTACAGGTTCTATGAGAAGTCATCAGTAATTCACAACACTAAACCATCATTTAGCCAAAGGCCTCAACATCCGTCCACGCCCCATGTATACGGGGTTTCCCTAAATCAAGTTCAGTGTGCCAAGGTCCCTCCCACCTTGCACCTCCAGGACTTCATTCAATAAAGGAGTGATCAGACCCTGCAGCTTTCTGGAGGCCAGGCTAAGGACAGCATACCAGAGTCAGGCTTTGAAGTACAGGGCAGATCTCGATAGATGTCACAAGGTACTGCCCCCAGGGGGAGGGGACAGGAGGGAGAGGGCAGGAGGCATGAAGGTGGGGGCAGGTGTTGTGGGTGGTAGATAGCAGGGAGCCTCCAGCCCAGCAACCAGCATCGAACCAAACCCAGAGTGACCACAGGATGGCCATTCCCACCCTCTGCCAGAGGATGGGAACAGTCGATTGAAAGTCAGCTGCCATGTCCACGAGGCACCTGGCACCATGCAGTGTCACTTGCCTTGCAGGAGGCTCTGGGGCCACATCGCCAGCCCCACCTGCAGAAGGGAGCTGGCACAGCACCTCGGGAGAAGCACCAGCTCTGGGCTGAGAGCCTTGACGCAGATGCCTGGTCCCTGCTCCTCAGCTGTGTGACTTCAGGAAGGTTGCTTAACCTCTCTGGGCTTCAGCTTCCTCATCTGGGAAAACATAACCTGTGCTCAGAGGGTTATTATGACCATAAAGTGAGCTGATATAATAAAGGTAGTGGGGTGGTTTAATTTACGTGTCCCCTTGACAGGGTTAAGGATGCCCAGGCAGCTGGGAAAACATGATTTCTGGGTGTATGGTGAGGTTGTTTCTGGAAGAGATTAGCATTCGCATCTATAGACTGAGTCAAGAAGATGTGCTGTCACCACTGCAGGGGGTGGCACCCAATCTGCTCAGGGTCCAGATAGTACAAAAATATCATTTGTTTGATATTCAACCAATAACTATTCATTAGAAGATACTTAGTTCATGTATCCTAGTTAGTTTTAAGTACCTGTACTGTAAGTATAGACAGCACAGAGATTAACAGCCAGAGAAGGGCAAACAATATGTTAGTTTTACTTCTGTTTCTAATTCTACTTCTAGTGTAAAAACTCATCATAAAACACACTGTTTAACAACATGCCTGCATAGAAATTGGTAGAACCCTTGTGTAGCTAGGAAATATGAAGCTAATTCAGATGTACCCATGAAGCTCATACCATGACTTAAATGCTACAGATTGTGGAAAAAACAGTAGCTTCACTGAAAAAAGTTAGCTTCATAAAAACACGTGTCTCTCTCCCCTGAGCTGAGACATTCATTGTCTCCTGCTCTCAGACATCAGAGCTGCTAGTTCCCAGGTCTTCCGATTCTGGGACTCATACCACAAGACCCCCAGGTTCTCAGGCCTTCAGATTCTGGGACTCACACCCTAAGATCCCTGGGTCCCCAGGCCTTCAGACTCTAGGACTCACACTACAAGACCCCCAGGCTCCTGGGCCTTCTGATTCAGACTCACACTACAAGCCCCCAGGTTCTCGGCATTTGGACTCTCACTGAATTGAACCACTGGCTTTCCTTGGTTTCCAGCTTCCAGATGGCAGACATGGGACTTCTATGTCTCCATAAGTGCCAGAGCCAATTCCCATGATAAATCTCCTTGCATATATCTCCACACATACAACCTGTTGCTTCTGTTTTGGGAGAAGCCTAACGTGGGCACTTAGAACTGAGAGCCTGGCCCATGATCAGCACCCAGCAACTACTTGCTAACATTCCAGATGAGAAGAGTGATTTCTAGGGAAGCTAAGTTCATGCACTTATTTAATAAATTCATCACAAGGCTCTGCCTGTGCCAGGGAGGCACCGTGCTATGTTCTGGGCATAGCGATAGACAGCGTAGCTCAGCTCCGTCCCCTCCCACCAAGCCATCAGCCAGAAACACTGTGGTGGGAGCACAGAGTAGACATTCCGCATGCAGATGAGTAATATCCCTACAAGCTGGCCGCCAACAGGCTGGCCTCCATGGGTAGGAGAGCCAGGCTCCTCCATGGGGAACAAGGTAAGGAGAGCTCTCCCAGGAGGAGGATTTCACCGGGGGGAGGAACTAAGCAGGAATGAGGAAGAAGAAGGCTGTTTGGAGGGTGCCCCCAACCACCAGGGCACCAAATTTATGAGGCGGAGGCCTGACCCAGGGGCCTAGAAGTCGGGGCTTTCTCACCCGCCAAGTGTATCTTTTCCTCATTACTCAACACTTAACGGGATGACAGCCGGGATTAAATAGTAACTCATCTCCAGCCCCATTACGGCCCCAGCAAGATGGCTCCAAATTAAATCTAACAGTCAATGAAATCGTCAATATTTAATTTACTCATTGCAGGTGGCAATTTAGCCCTTGCGACGATATTGTTTAATGGCAGAAATATTGGGATTTATCACACATTATGGGCCTGCAGAACGGCTGAGCTTCCTTCATGAGGCGGCTGCTGCCCAGGCGATGGGGGGAGGAGACCTCGAGGAACTCTCCACATGTTGCCTGGGGAGGACAGAGGCCCAATGCTGGCTTGACCCTGAGGTCACTGGAAGGTCCCTGGGGACCTCTTGCTGGGCTCACCCACAGCAGTGGTTCCCATTTTTGGAATCCCCTTGGGAAACAGCAAACTTAGAAAGAACTAAGGAGCGGACGGTCCTGGCCAGTGGTGAGCGCTCCTTCCTCATCCTCCAACCTCCCTCACTTAGTGTCACAGGGAGCTGGGATGGAGGATGAGCATCTGGGATGCTCATGGCTGACCTTGGATCATTCAAGAGTCAGTCAAGTGAAGACAGACAACGGCCATATCCATCCCCTGCCCCGCACACTCACCCAACCATGGGGAAGGGAGGAGGGGTGGCCATCGCTGCCAGTCCTGGGCTCAGTCCTGGTCCCAGCACTCCTGCTAGTGGTGGGGCTGTACCTGGCAGCCACTGCTAACTCAGCACAACCCCTCCCTCCACGCTCTGAGCTCACAGCTGTCTTATCTGCACATTCTTCTACACCTGCAGCCTCCCCAGCCCCACCCACCTCAGGCCCTTCCTGTGGGTCCACAGCCACAGTCACCGCCCAGCCCAGCCCCTCGGCTTCTGCAGAAGGACTGCAGTTTCCAAAAGCCAGGCTGAGGACACAAGTGTGCAGAGAACTTTACAAAAACAAGCTCTTTTGGAAAAGGCTGTTCCGGTTTTTCCCTCTGATTCTTGGTATGACAGTCCTTAGGAAGGTACAAGAGCAAGTTCATGCAGCTGACTGTTGTATAATTCTAGGGGCATAGGAGACCCTGTGTGCCATGAAGGGCAGGTATGTGGGCTCATCGCCACTGCTCATCCCTCACGTTGCCTCCAGAGGGAGTTTTCAAATTAATTGTATTTGTATTTAAATAATGCATGCACAGAATCAATAGACAGCCCTCCCTTTCTCCCACCAGCATAGATTTCATCTTCCTGTGTTGAGTTTCCATGCACTTGGTTTTCTGTGTTCCTCTTGCTAATTTTTCCTAAATTATCTGACAGAATTATAAAACCTGTTTCTGTACAAACATACCAGGTATCGGTTCCACACAACCCCCGCCCCCCCGGAAGCCTCTATCTCTTCCTCCAACCTAAATGGGCTTCTCTCCAGGCTGCCAGGCCCCCTCTCCTGCATTTAGATCCCCTGTTTTTCTGGGCTTCATTCCTTTATTTCAGTGGAACATCTCACCCAGCAGCTCTCCGAGGAAGATGACGCATGACACAAGGTTTCTAAATCTGTGTGTCTAAAAGCAGAATTCTAGGCCAGAAGTGATCACCCCTGGGCAACTTGAGTGCACGGTTCCACTGGCTTCTGGCATCTATGCCTGCTGTCTGATTCCTTTATGTCTGACCAAACTTTCCCTCTCCTTACATGTTGAGGGTCTTCTCAAATCCTGTTCTCTGGAGATTCACAATGATGCACTTCCAGGTGGACCTTCTCCAGCTGGATGAGCTGAGAACTCTGAGTGCCTCCTCAGCCTGGAAGCTCGTGTCCTTCAATTATGGAGAATGTCCACATTTCTTTGATAATTGTTCTCTCTGTCGATGTCCCTGTTTCGCCCGGAACGCCTCTTAGCTAGGGATCTTCCACTGTTCTCGACTTCTCTCATCCAGGCCCATCCAATGAGCATCTTATTCTACATTCTGAGAGATTTCCTCAACTTTATCTCCCATTCTTCCCATTGATTATTTAATTGCACTAGCATATAGTCTATATTCGACGGCTCCTGTTGGGTCTTGGCGGTTCCTCTTTAGTGCCTGTAACTGATTTCATGGATAAAATATATTACCCGAATTCTTGGAGAATGGGAGAGCTTTGGAAGTCTTCTGCTTTTTTCATGGTCTCTTCTCCCTCTTAGACCTGGATTCTGTCGTTTGTGAGAAGCTCCTCCCCTTGCATGCCCACGACCAAGGCCTGGCTGCTCCCATTTCAGGACAAGGTTCATGCCTTCCAAAGGGGCCTGCCTGGTGTGTTGGTGGCGTGGAATGATCAATGTCTTCTGCAGAATCATGGTATCTTGTCCTGACCCGCTGTCTCACACACCCTGCTCTGTGCTTCCTGCATTAATGATGGAACTTCTCACCTTGCTGTGCCCCTCCATGCCTCCACACCTTTGCTCCTGCTGTAGTCCCCTGCCCGAGCCCTCCCTCCTCCTTTCTGTGATTTGGGGGAACACAGTAGATACTACCCCCTACAAGCATTCCCCAAACTCCCAGGAAACCCGGTCAGCAGGTTTCAGTAACACCTGGCTGCACCTGGCTCTGCCCAGAGCCCAGTTCATCTCTGCACCTGCCTTAGAGAAAGCCATTGTTAGGAAAGACAGGCTGGTGCTCTGATGGACATCTGTGGCAGGCACAGAGGAAGCATCAAGGAGGGGAAGCTGGTGCTATCCAAGGGGGAGGAGACCCCGAGTCTTCAAGGAGGAGCTGAGAACTGAAAAGCGAGTAGATTATCAACAGGTGAACAGGGTGGGGAGACATTCCAGGAGAGGAAACTGTAAGTAGAGACCAGAGGTATGAAAGAGGCTGGGTGTTTAGGGTGACAAGAGCACGTGGCCCGGTTGGAGCAGAGCAAGGGCAGTGGGTGAGCCAAACCCAGCTCTCAGGAGGTCAGCGGAAGTCCCACCTGAAGGACTCTGGGCGGGACCAGCCTGCATCCTGGAGAGCGCGCCCTCGCTGAGTGCTCTAAGCATCATTCGAGTCTCCACTCACATGACCCTCTCTCCCGGGGAAACTTGAGTATTCTTCATTGTGCATTCAATGTCTAGCACAAGACCTGGCAGAGAGTAGCTGCTAAATAAACATCCACCCAAACAACCACCCACAAAACTCTGCATATTGAGTCCTCCCTGAGCCAAGGGACCTGCTTCCCAGATCTGTGTGTCCATTTCCTATGGATTATTTCCAGTTGTCCTGGCTCTCCAGAGCTGCCTGAGTTCCGTGTCAGATGCTGACCTTAAAAGATGACATCAAGACATCTTTTTTTTTTTTTCCTTCACTGCTTTAAAAATGAGACAGTCTCTGGGTAGCACACTGCCGTCTGGCAGCACCATGCAGATACAGCCCACCTTTCTGTTCCTCACAGCTCAAGGCCATCCCCTTCCAAATCTTCCCCCACCTCTCCACCACCTGGGCCCTATATTAGGAAATGGGTCCTGAGCTACCTGGACTGTTGGTTCCTTCAGGGTCTGTCTCTGGAGCTGTGTGCTGGTAACTGTGTGTTGACTAGACTGCACCACGGGATGCCAAGATGGTCAGTCAAGCATTATTCTGGTGTGTCTGTGAGAATGTCTCTGGGTGAGATCAATATCTGAATTGTGGGACTGAGTAAGGCACATGGCCCTTGCCGAAGTGTGCAAGTCTAATCCAATCAGTGGGAGGCTGGAATAAAGCAGATAGTCTGGATAAGGGAGAACTCTGCTGTCTGACTACACTGAGCTGGGACATCAGTTTTATCTTGCCTTCAGACCCAAACCGCAACATCAGCCCTTCTTAGGTCTTGAGCCTCTTTGGGACTGGAACTCACAGCATCGGCTCTCTTGGGTCTCCAGCTTGCCAAGTGCAGATCTTAGGACGGGTCAGGCTTCATAATCATGTAAGTCAATGCCTTACAGGAAATATAAATATAAATAAATAAATATATACATACACACACACACACACACACACACACACACACACACACACACACATATATATATATAGAGAGAGAGAGAGAGAGAGAGATGCTGCCTGACTTATGATGGGGTTACACCCCAGTAAACCCACTGTGAATAGAAAATATCATTAAGTAAAAAATGCAGTTAATGCGCCTGAACTGTGAACACCATAGCTCAGCCTAGCCCACCTTAAACATGCTTACAGTTACACCAGGATGGTTGACTGGGGGCTGAGACTCAGCACCATGAGAGAGTATCGTCTCACATATCACTAGCCTGGGAAAATATCAAAATTCAAAGTATGGTTTTCACTGAGTGTGTTATCACTTCTGCACCAGTGTAAAGATGAAAAATTGTAGTAAGTCAAACCATCATAAGTCAGGGGTTATCTGTTCACACCCATCCCACTGGTTCTGCTCCTCTGGAGAACGCTGACAAACACAAGCTGGGTCACATGTAGCCCAGTGTCTTGCTCAGAGGGGACACTGGGTGTTGGATGGACATGTGCATGTGTATGTGCATGGGTGAAGAGCTGCCTGCAGGTTCCTTACGGAACAGCGAGGGCCGGGGTGGGACATAACCTACTGATGTGGCCAGAGGACTTGGCACGGATGCACTTGGAGACCCACCAGGAACAGAGCCAGGAACACCTCACCAGCACCAGGAACAGAGCCACATTGCAGGATTTGTCTTTCCAGTACCATGAGGACCATGGGGATAAAACGAATAATGACTACTGACAGCTGTGTGGTGTCTCGTAGTCTGCAAAGTACTGGCCCACCCATTCTCCCTTGGCTCTCTCGGTAACCCTGGAAGCAGATGTGGCCGTCTTCATTTCATGGATGAGAAAATGAGTTCTCTAGGGGCTCAAGGGCTCTTCCCAGGTGCCCCCCCATAACAGAATCAAGGTCTCTCCTCCTCTACAAGGACACTCCGCCAGCTGTGGCATGGATTCCCCTCACCCGCCCCTTCGTCTAGGAATAGAAGGGAGAGAGGTCTGACATGGCAACCAATCTCACACCACCACGGTGGCCCAGAGAGTAAGCTAACTTGCTGTTGGGAAAACGGTGACACGTCATGCTGGACTGTGTCCGGGGACATTCAAGGTATTGAGGCTGTATGAGGTCCTCTCCTCGCTGTTTCAGTGCCAACTGATTTTGTTTTGTTTTTCCCCAGAAAGTGATGACTGTGAAGCTCTCACCAGAGAGCTGGGTCTGAGTGTCCCAAGGTGGTGTAACTCCTGGTTTCTCCCAGCCTTGCATGGCAAACGCTGCCGCCGCCACCACCACCACCATCATCATCCCCAACAAGAAGTGCTGCTCGAGGATGAAAGGAGAGACTTGGAAGTGCTTTTTAAACAGCAAGGCAGCATCGAGATGCTCACCAAAGACTTTGTTTTAATGCTGAGAGGCTGAGGCCTTTTCCGACCGGTCACTCCCTGGGACCATGTGGGGCTGAGGCTGGGGCCAGACCCAAGGCACAGTCAGGAAACATTTACAAGAACAGACACCACCAAAGTTCAGAGAAGCAGGCCCACCCTGACTGAGCCTCCGCTCAATGCCTCTCTCTCCATGCGGGAGGCCCAAAGGACTAGCCTCAAGAGACATTTTTAAAATACTAATTTTGTGGACACATATATGTAATCTGCCTTTGACTCAAATCACTAACTCCCTGGAAATGGATGCTGGATAAGAGCCTGGCACGCAGAGGGCACTCAAAGGTCGCCTTTGGAAGAACACTGGCTGCAGATCCAGACTGCCGTGTCCAAACCCTGGCCATGGCCCTGCCCAGCAGTGTGTGTGTCGGGAAGGGGTACTGTAAGCTCAGCTTCTCGTCAGTGGAGCGGGGACAGGAGTGTGTGTTTCACGGGGTTGCTGGGAAGATGAAATGGATGCATGTTGATATGTGTGTGCAGCAGTTAGACAGTGACAAACACCTCAGAGGGCTTAATACATTCATGAATATTAATACTGAGGTCCCAGCTCTCTGTCCTCCCTGTACTATTATCTTCCCTAAAACACAGACCCACACAGAGACACACTCAACAGTTAAGCCACTCTCCGACTGAGAGCCTCAGCCCCGAGGGAGAGGGTGGGACCTTGTGTGGTCCACCCCAAGCCCCCACTGCACTGACTCTCACCTGGATCTGGTCTCCTCCCACTGACAGCTCAGGCCTGGCCACTTGGCAACTGCAGGGATGCAGAGGACCACTTCTGCACCCCTGATCTTCAGCAGTAATACAACAGCCCCCGACTCCGCAGGAGAAGATTTTCACTCACTGCGGCTCGGCATTTAAATGAACCGATTATGCTAATTTCAGCTACAGTGATTAATAACTACATTTTAAAGGGAGATACCTCCCAGGGTGAGATCTTTGAGGAAAAGTTTTTGCCTGCAGCAAATGTTCTCATGTGACTTTAGTCAAAAAGTAGGTCTACTCCATTCACTCATTCATTTTTTGGGGAGTGATAAAAGCCTCTTCTTCCACCCCCTGGATTCAGGCCCGAGACTCCCGCCTCCCAGAGATGCATACTAAACTGAACTTGAAGCTGCCTCAGGCTGGTCCTCAGTGCAGAGCGTGTGGACCAACCTTCTCTGGCTGCTCCTCATAGCATAAGCCTGGGCAGGTGCCTGAGCCTCTGTGGTTCCCAGCTTCCTGTCTGTACACCAGAGATAAGGTGGCTGGAAAGGGCTCGGGGCAGGGGCATATTAAGGTCTCTCACCCTCACAGCGTAGGGTCTCTCAGCAGGGTCGCCTGCATGTGCTGTGGACACTGCAGCTACTCTGAATCTCAGCCTTAGATGCAACTCAGCTTGATCATGGCTTTGCTGGACATCCCCACCTGGGCCACCTTTCAGGGTAGCTGCCAGGCAGGATTTCCTAACCTCTGAATCCAGAGGTCTTTGGTCTGGCCTTGGGTTGTACACCTGCTTGCACATGGATAGCCACACTCCTCCTCCCTCAAGACCCCTTCTCAGCCTGCTCCCCTTTCACCCAGCCTCCGCATGTAGGTCCCTTGAGGTCAGTGCCTTGGACAGCACGGACTCCCTACATGTCCCCACACTAGCCATCTGCACCCATGGATGCTCACCACCTGTTCTGTCAAAACCTTAGCTACCCAGCCCCACCTTCCTTCTCATCCCTAGGTTCTGCCACTTCCAGATTTTCTGTCCTCTACAACTCTGGTCCTCCTGCTGGGTATAGGCCCTCATCATTCCCCAGTGTCTGGCTACTGAGTTCCCATCTATCCTCCAAGACGCAGCTCTCCTCCCAACTCCTTTCCCAGCACCCTGAGCCTAGATGCCAATACCCTCCCCTAACCTGGGCTGGGCTGACTGTCTAGGCAGGCCAACTCCTTCCTTCCTCCAGACCAGAGCTGAGTGGCTGATGTCTGACCTGGGAGCCGGTGGAGCGGGCCACATTGCCCTCTGGCTGGGAAGTCAGACTGTCAGGTTAGAGCCACTGCCAGATGCCAGGCAGCAGGTGGACAAGGCCATCCCAGCAACCTGGGGCCAACAGGAGACACTTGCCCATACTGGCCCTGAGCAGAATACCAAGGACTCCAAGGCTAAGGCCATCTTCCTCTACCCAGCTTCTCTGTTAAATTTGCAACCTCCACATACCTCTGCAAAGTCCCCTGTGTGCACATTACGCAATCACACAAGTCAAGGTGACCATGTCTCAATGCATGTGCAAGAATACACAATTATCTTTCTGTTTCTCCATGAGAGCCACATGGAGCCAAATCAGAAGCTCTTCCTAACCACCAAGTCCCCTGAGGTGGGAACGGAACAACCCCTTGCTAAGGAGGGTGACCACCAACACACCCTGCAGAGAGACCTCTGGGGCAGAGGGCCGGGCCACCATGGAAAAGCAGCGGAGTTGCTAGCTCCTGAATTGGTTTTGATTTGAATTTTTTAAAAATAAACTTTTAATTTTAGAATAGTTTTAGACTTGCAGAAAAATGGTGAAGCTAGTACAGAGAGCTCCCATATATGCCGCACCCGCTTCCCTTCCTGAGAACACCTTCCGTTCCTAGCTTGGCACATCTGTCTCCACCAAGAAACCAGTAACGCTACAGATCACTCACAGAAGACCACACTTTATTCGTTTGTCTAGTTTTCCCCTAAGGTCCTTTTCTGTGCCAGGACCCCATCCTGGGTTCCACATGACATCTAGTCATCATGTCTCCTCAGGCTCCTCTGTGCTGTGAGTTTCTCAGGCTTTCCTTGTTTCTGATGACCTGGACAGTTTTAAGGAGGAACGGTCAGGAACTTTGCAGGATATCCTTCTGATTGGGATCCATCTGTTTTTCTCATGATTAGACTGGGGTTATGGGTCTGGGGGAGGAAGACTGCAAAGGTATCGTGCCATTTTCATCACATACTGTCAACCTGCCTTGTCACCACTAATGTTGACCTTGGTCACCTGGCTGAGGGATGTCAGTCCGATTTCTGCAGTGTCAAGTTTTTCTTCCCTTCTATACTATACTCTTTGGAAGGAAGTCAGGGTGGGAATTTTGCCCTACCTCCTTGAGGGCAGTGAGCAGCCACACAAATCATTTAGAATTCTTCTGCACAAATTTGTCTCTTCCTTCCTTATTTATTCAATCATTTATTTACATCAGTCAGTGTGGGCTAATAAATGTTTACTTTATGCTGTGGGTAACAATGCAATACAAGTTTTATCCAATATTCTTGTTACCAGGAAGGTTTCGGATTTTGGAATATGTGCATTATATTTACCTGTTGAGCATCCCTAACCCCCATATCCAAAATCCAAAATCCAAAATGCTCCAATGAGTATTTCCTTTGAGCATAATATCAGCATTCAATAAGTTTCAAATCAGGGATCCAAAAAAAGTTTCTGGATCAGGGATGTTCAACCTGTATTACTTTATCTTATTTATTAATTTATTTCTCAAACTGTTCCAGCTGTGGCCATTGGGGGTTCTTGGACTTGGATCCTGCATCCCTTTGACATAGCCCTGTCGCTATGGTTTTTGTTTATTTGTTGCCTCAGGCCTACACGATGCCCAGCTCCTGGGCATCTTTTACACACTACACTGAAGGACACAGACCCTCCCGGTAGCCAGAGCAGAGTCTGCTGGCATCACTGGCTTCGTGGGACTAACTGACCGAGGGTCATACCTAAGCAGCAGAACAAGCAGAGGGGGCCAGTCCCCACATGATCGGTGCTTAGTCAGGCAGCAGTTAGCAAGACAGTCCGAAAACAAAGACGTTTCCACCCCAAAGCACACCCCAAAGCCAGCTGCACAACCTGCCTGGTTCTTACATTCTCAGGTTCCCCCACTGCTCCCACAGCACCAGCTCCTAGTCAGAGGCCAGAAAGGCGCTTGAGGTGCAAAGTTGGGATGGTCTGGGGTTCAACCCTTGGGCCTCCACTTCACCAAGTGAAAAGTGGAGCTGTCTGAGGATTACAGGAGATCAAGTGCATGAAAGGTTGAGAACTTAGCATCCAGGCATGGCTGCAAGTGTTGAATTCCCACTCTCATTTGATCCTTACCACAATGCTATAAAGGCCTGTATTGTTCCCATGTTACAAATGAAGAAATGGAGGAACAAAGAGGTTAAGTAACTAGCCCAAGGACATCCAGCGACTAAGTACTGAGATTTGAACCCTGCTTCAGTTTCTCACATGCTCCAAACAGCCTCCAGGGTCACGACTCCTTCATTCTCACATCCTCCAGCAGCGCAGTCATGAAATTTCAGGGGGTGAGCTCCAGAAAGGTTGTGAGATCACAACTCCACCCTAGCCATTGATAATGTGGGAAACCAGAGCCCAGAGAGGCTGTGCAGCCAGTCCAAGGCACACAGCTGGCTTCTCAGAGAGCCACACAACATCCCTGCCCCTATCCCAGACCCGCAGGCTTTCTAGTAGGAAGAAAGACAGAAAGGGTTCCAAGGTGAGAGACTTTCCCACCCCCTGACACTGAGCTGGGCCTATGACCTTCTACGCAGAGAAGGGCAGGGGGCATCTTTTCTGCACACTATTTTTTCAGACTAGTGACTCCAGCAATTCTTGGTCTGTTCTGCAAAGATGCTGGGCAGATGCTGTTCGGGCAGAGCTGCAACACCAAGGATAGCATCTGTGCCAGGTGAGGGCGTGCCTGGAGGGCCAGGTATGCAGGGACACCCCCCTAGACCTGCTGCTGGATCAGGGATGTTCAACCTGTATTACTTTATCTTACCTCACATCACCTCATCTGGCGCAAAGCTCCCCTTAAGCCACCTTAGCAGTGGCAACAAGTCTGGTGTGACCCTACCCTGCTGCCACCTTCAGCAGCAGTGATCCCCAGGCCCGATACTCTGCCCTCTCTAGAAACATGGCTCCATGGTCGAGGTAGGCCTGTGTGGTCAAAGCTCCCTGGGCTGCTCTAGCCCAGCCTACGGGGTCAGCCATGGGGAATTGAGGCCTCGACACTGGGTCCTGTCCCCTCCAGTCTCAACTCCCAGTGTTCTCTCCTTGCTCAGGGCCAGGCCAAGACAGAGACCACCCGCTGAAGTCTTTCATTCACAGGGTTCCTCACTCCTAGCTGGATCCTATACGTTACCATCATCGACCCTGACGTGGTCACAAAGACTGCTCGGCACGGGTGGCTCTGAAGCCCTCCCCTCACCTGAAGAGGCATTCTTGGGTTTCCTCTGTCCTCCTGTGAATTCTTTCTGCCATATTCCAGATGATAAAAGAAAGCTCTTGTGACTGATACACAGCCTACCCTATCCATCACTGTCACTGGTTTCAGGATGTGGCCTCTTCCAGGGGCCAGTCGGGGCCTGATGGGCTCGGGGCTGACGGCAGAGGTGGCGTGCCCAAGGCAACCTGCACCATGCAGGGTTGTGCAGGTACTGAGTGGGGTTTCAATTTTCCACTCTTAGGCATGGGACAGTGGCTGAAGCGGGACCATTCAAGTTGTGTCCACCCACTGTGTTCCCAGGTACCTACAGAAGCCCGAATTGCCCAACCCACTCCAGAACTCTCATGCCTTGGGGCAGTCAAGATGACAACGCCTGACCCTGGAAAGGCTCTGCCTTCTCCTCTCCCCCCCATTCCCCACCTTACTGCCTGACCTCCCTGGAAAACTTAGCCCTCCCACAACCCATCAAGACCCACCCTGCCTCTGCCTCCAGGGAACCCCCTGGACTTGCCCAGTAGAGCCAGACATTCTCTCCTTGGAGTCACTGAGTCTGCACTGCCCCTTCCTACATGGTGTTGGGCCTCAAGCTACTTCAGGTTGTGTCTGTCTTACCTCACATCACCTCATCCAGCGCAAAGCCAGGCATAAAGCAGGTGACCCCCTGTGGCTGACAATTTGGAAAACAGGCTCAGGGGAGAGAAGCAACTCAGACTCTCAGGGTTAGCATGGGGTGGTGTTGGGGGAGATGAGGGTCCTCTGGGTTCTCGATGGGGTTGCCCCCACCGCCCATACTGAATGCTTTAGGGTGGGCAACCCCGCGCCTGTTGGCTTGCTGGTTCTCCCCTAATGGATGACAGGGCTGGGTCTTGGGGGAGCTCTCACAGCAGCAAACATTAATGAGAGATAAAGGCTTGGCTTTGAAATTCAAATTCCTCTGCATTCTTCATCAACCTCTTACCAGAGACTAGATTCAGATTGGCTTTTGCAGACCTAATCGCTTTGATGTTATTAATGAAAATATGAAAGGTGATTAAGGAGAACTCTTCTTTTTTTTCTTCTGACTTTGGGAAAACGTATAATGAGCTAAGGACTTGGGCATTTTGCCTGTTGTGCATTTTCATCATTTTGTTAAGCTGGAGAGGGAGTCTCGAAAAGTCAAGGAAGTCTGAAACCTCGTCTTGGCTGATCCAACTGCCCAGCAGAATGAGGCAGCTGATGTTGTTTTGTGCAGGCTCTCCAACAAGCATCAGCTCAGGGGTGTTCTGGGCAGCCTCACGCAAGGTACTAGGCAGTCAGTCAGTCAACAAACACTAATGGAGCACTTCCTCCATGTTCCGCCCTGGTGAAGCTAACCTTCTCCTTGGATAAAAATGACTCTGCTCCTTTTCCTCCTGCAAAGCTGTGTGTGTGGCTGTTCCCCTACAACAAAGAGCATGTCTCTGTTGCCAGACAGCCTGGGTCCTAGCACAGGCCCGGCACCTGATAGGCCAAGGGAGTGGAGGCAGGCAGAGGGGAGGGTCGAGGAAGGAAGGTGGGCAGGCAGACCACTCCGGGACAAAAAGACACATCCTCCTGGTCAGCTGGGAGTCACGCCAGGTGACCCTAACTTTAACAAGCTCCCACTCAGGCTCTGACAGCCCTCAGAGTACAAGCATTATGACCGACTAATCACAGCCCAGGGAGTCTGTGAGTCTGTATTTAAAACACAACAGTTGGCCGGGTGCAATGGCTCATGCCTGTAATCCCAGCACTTTGGGAGGCCAAAGGAAGAGGACTGACTGAGCTCAGGGGTTCGAGACCAGCCTGAGCAGCTTGGTGAGACCTCATCTCTACGATAAATAAAAAAATTAGCCAGGTGTGGTGACACACTCCTGTAGTTTCAGCTACTTGGAAGGCTAAGGCAGAAGGATCGCCTGAGCCCAGGTCAAGGCTGTGGTGGTCGTGAGCATGCCACTGCACTCCAGCCTGTGCGACAGAGTGAGACTCTGACTCAAAAAAACAAACACAAAAAACCACAAGTCTTTGGGGGCTGTACCTCCAACCTCCTTATGCCTCAGCCAGAGGAACAAAACCTGGTCTCCATCCTGTCCCACACTGCACCCCAAAGAGGCAAAGGGGATGACCCAAGTTCATCCAGCCCTATACACCTGGAGCTATCTCTCCCACCCTCAAAAGAAGCAGAGCAAACTGAGAATAGTGACTCTTCTTAGGTCCATCAGGGAACTGGAATCACAAGACAGCCTGAAGATGACAGAGACAGACAGGCAGAGACAGAGAATCACACTTGCTGGAAGAGAAGCCACTGGAGCCAGGAACTGCTAGGGACACTTACAATGTTACTTCAAGGAATCGCTGGAAGTGGAGTGCAGACTAGCTTTAGAGTTAAAAACTTATAGGGGCCTAGTCTTAGGGTAAGTGGGGCACACTCTTGTGAGTTTTACTTTCAGAAACCCCACCAGGTTCTCAAAGTGAAGACAGGAGAAAAATTATCTCATGCTTGGCTGGGGTGGGGGGAAAAGGAACCATTTCTGGAACACAACTAACATATATGAAGCACCTACTGTGTTCCCAGTTTTGGCAAGGCACCATGGGAGGTGAGTGGGGGCACCATGGAAGGAGACTGTGTAGCCCCTGCCCCCAGAAGCTGTGCAACCAGTTGAGGTAGACCTAGTCCAGCACTGTGAAGTCAGGAAAGATTTCTTGGAGGAGGTGGTGCCAAGTCAGTCTTTGTGTCTCCTCCAGCTCAGAGCCACAGTGTGTCCTGCATGGCTGACTCCCCCCTCCCCTCACACCTCCTCCACCTGCGCCCCCATCCAAACCCTCAGCCAAGGATCTCTTTCTCATTTCACTAAGAAGAGAGAGCAGAAACCCACCCACCATCTTCCCCTTACCCCTTGTACATCAAATCCAGCCTTTCCCCAGGGACTGAGGGTCAAGGGTCCAAGTTTCTGGCTGAGAAACTGGCTCCGCTCCCTCCATCAGCCCCACCCCTGGGATGACCTAGCCCAGCACTGTGAAGTCAGGGAAGATTTCATGGAGGAGGTGGTGCCAAGTCAGTTCTTCACAGATTAGCAGGATAAAGCCAGGAGAAGAGGTAGGTAAGAACAACAGAGGCAGAATTAGTATAAACAACATTACATGTGTATATTCTGGGACACTGATGAAACACCCTAACCATGATAACAATGCCTCCTTGCTCAGAAGCACTAAAAGCTTCTGACGTTAGGCCCTGTCTGGCTTCAGACACCTCCTCTGGCCATCTTAACACTGGCCCTGAGCAGAAAGTGCTAGTGGGTGGATGCCTGGCAGAGCCACCGGAGGCTCCTGTCCCTCCCCTACTTTCAGCCAGCCTAAAAGCGTGTGTAGAGTGGCTGTCCTTCTTGGTCAGGCGACACGGGAAACCAGTCTGGGAGTCCCCTATGAGTCACAACTGCACTCATCATCAGATGTCTTCCTGCCCTGGCCTGCTCTCATGCCAGCTCCCTTGACCATCCTGCAGCCCCCTCCCCTGACAGCAGAAAGGGTTTTCTAGCCATTTACAAGACACTGAGCACATGCTGGACACTGTGGCAAGAACTTTCCACACTGCATCTCCGCCACCAGAAGACCGAGGGAACCGAGGCTCTCTCATCATCCTCTTTTCCAAAGCTGTCGTGTAACCCAGCAAGGCGAGCCCACGCCAACACCTGGAAAGGAAGCGGTCCTGGGCGCTGTCCGTGGTGCTGAACCCCCGGGAACGGCCCACCGGGTCCTCCCACCCAGGGACTCCAGGGCTCCACTCCGGTCTCACCCAGGAGAGGGCGCAAATGAGTTCTGCTTCATTTCCAGAATCTATTTTGGTTAAAACCAAAACTTTTTTTTATTATGCTTTTAACTGACACATAATAATTGTACGTATTTTGGGTAACTGTATGGGTTTTTTTAGTAGATGAATACTAGGGGAATCTTTTCTTTTTAGAGACAGGGTCTCACTTTGTTGCCCAAACTGGAATGCAGTGGCACAGATCACACAGCTCACTACAGCTCGACCTCTTGGGTTCTGGCAACCCTCCTGACCATCCTCCCGAGTAGCTGGGATGACGGGTAGTAACACTTGGCTTTTTTGGGGGGGTTTTTTGGTAGAGATAAGGTCTATGTTGCTAGGCTGGTCTCGATCCTCTTGCCTCGGTCTCCGAAAGTGCTGGGAATACAGGTGTGAGCCACCGTACCCAGTCTATGAATACATTGTGTAACAATCAAATCAGGGTACCCAGCACATCCATCACTTCATTCATCTATTATTTCTTTGGTGAGAATATTCAAAATCCTCTCTTCAAGTTATGCTGAGCTATACAATACCAAATCATTGACCACAGTCATCCTACCATGCGTCAGAACACCAGAACTTACTCCTCTTGCCTAATTGTAACACTGCACCTGTTAACCAATCTCCCTATCCAAACTTTAGGAAAAATAAAAATTAGGACATCACGTTTCACAATTTGTAAAGTTTGTTTCATGCACTTTCGACTCTTCTGCCATGCAACTTTCTTCCTCTGGGAAGCTAATGGGGCCCTGTGCCTGGAGGTTGTGTGGCCAAGGACAGCCCTGACTGCCTGTCTGCCCAAAATCACAGAATCTCACATGAGGCAAAAAGCCCCAGACCTCCAGGCCCAATTTATAAATGTAGATGTGCCAGGACCTCAGCAGATGTGCCTCTCCCCTCCTTGCCCTTCTGGATCTTTCCCTGCTCAGAGGTAGACTCAAGGCTATGACTATCTCCACCAGCTTTCTGTGCTCAGAAGCTTTATCTCACTAAACCCTCTGAGATGCACCCAGTGTACAGTGTTCAGGCTTCCAAAGTATCTCTTAGTATTTTGCTTCTTTATTGAGGTAAAATTCACATAACATACAAGTAGCCATTTCAACACACGCAATGCAGTGGCATTTAGTCCATTCACAATGTTGTATAAGTGCCATCTCTATCTAGTTCCAGAAACTCTTTATCACCCCAAAAGGAGCACTTGGCTTCTCTTTGCAGAATGTCTGCATGTCAGGCCCCTATCAGAAGACTTGTTCTTCTGGAGGGCAGGTTCAGGGTCTTGACATCTTCCATCCCAGCTCCCTTCCTTGTTTGCCATTACTGATGACACATGTTGAAATAAACTAAAGTGTAGAGCTGTGGTCACAGCGTTCCTCGTGTCTCATAAGTATACGCCCAGCAGCTTTCTGGATTACCAGGTGTCCACCACACAGGTGGGCCCAGGGAGGGAGCACAGGCCTTCATCCGGGGAGACAGCCTGCTGCAAGTAAGTCCGCGTGAACAGGTTTGGAGTGGCTATGCATGTGAAGGGATGAGTGGGGTACAAAGGAAGCCACTGCCACTGCCATCGATGGTGCAAATCCAGGGCAGCTTAGAAGGCTCTGGAGAAGGCAGGCCCACTGTCTCCCCAGATACCACGAAGTCACTTTCACACAAGTGGGTACTGGCACCTGTGTCTCTTCCAAGTGACTAATTAGCTGTTACTCAGACTTGACAACAAGTGATTCAGGGTCCTCCACCTGCCCCCAGGGAAGTGAGTCCCTTCACAAGGGTAACGCGCCCTCTCTGTCTAACCCGGGACCAGGAAGCAACATCTGTCACCCTGCACTGCCGCCCAGAGTCATCAGCACAGCTAATTACTACTAATTGTAATATCGTTTCTGTCTTGCTGCTAATACATTTAGACTTGCTAATCAAATCAAACCATTCCACCTTGCCATGCTGCTTTCAAATAAACATTTCTGCAAAACGAGAAATAAATAACTCCCAAGCTTTGTCTCTTCTCTGTAGCTGCTGCCTGCAGAGACACCGGGTGGGGAATGGGGGGTTGCTGTTTGTCTCTGGGACCAAAGGCACTGAAGAAATCTGGTGAGGAACCGGCCTTTATGGTCCAAAGTTTCCCATCAAGCTGGAGAAAGATGGAGGGGAGGGAAGGGGAAGAGAGACCTGGAGAGTGGGAGGGACAGGAGAAAGAAGGGAAGGAGGTGAGACACTGTCATGGTTAAGCTGCACTACCTGTTAAGTGCTTTTCCTGGGTCATCTCCACCCTCCCCAGGGATGCTGTCTCCAGCAGTCCCTGGAGCTTCTTCTCAGGACCCCCTCGGACTCTCAGAGCTCCCGCTTTCACTCACCAAGTTGGGTGTGCTGAGCTGTTTCCAGACCTGGGTAGGAGTTCAGAGAAGGCAGGGATCCTGCACTATTGGCCTATGTTTTCCCAGGACCTCACCCAAGGCCTGGCATGCAGCACATGGTCAGGAAGCCCCAGCACAACGAAGTCCAAGGATTAGGGAGAGGCTACTCTCCTTGTCTTGCCGATGAGAAAACCAAGACTCACTCGTGCTGAGTGACTGCCTAGCACTGTGGTCAGTGAAGAGAGGGACCCAAGAATGAGTCCCTGGCAGGGTTAGCCCTGTACCTGTGCTCTCTCAGAAAGGAGGGGAGGGAGGAGCACTGGCTTCTTTGTGGCCCTTAAAAATAGCTACCTAGGGACCGACAACAAAACATGAGAGGCTGCTGCAATACCCAGGGCACTCTGCTCAAGGATGCACTGAGTGATTCTGAGAGTTCTGGAATGGAAACTGACAACGGTTGACCATGAATGGAACACAATATAAATGCATCCAGTTACTATAGCAATCCGGCTGAAGAACTGACTCAACCCTGCAAATCCACCTCACTGCTGAGAAAGGGCCTCATGCCAACCTGGGACCTGGGACTCACAGAACTTCCTAGTCACAGCCCTCAGTTGGCTCCTGCTGGACAAATGTCTCTTGCTAATCATTCCATCAACCTCCGGGGAACAGGCATGTGACAGGTGGGAACAGTGCTGGGCTAGGGGTCACAGAATTCAGGTTCTAGCCTGGTTCTGCCAGGACTGGCCTAGACTAAGTCATTTCCCATCCTGAGCCTCAGGGCTTTTAGCCAGCATCCCTGCCGTCTCTGCTTCCTGTCAGCTTCCGTTGAACTTACCACAGAGGTGAGCAAGTGCCCAAATGACACAGTATGACTACCTTTGCAAGCATGGTCTGGGGGAGGGAATGAGAAGAGGAAGGAAGACAAGAAGGAGCACTGAGCACTGACTCTGAGCAGGTACAATCTCACCATCACCTCCATGCCAGCACTACGAAGCTGGCATTAACAAACCCATTTCATAGATGAGGAACCTAGGGCTCAGAAGGTCATCTGACTACTCTTAGAGGCTGCAGGGCTGCCAGCCAGGTCTGGATGATTCCAAGTCCATGTTCTCCCGGCAGAGCCAGGTGCTCAACTGGTCCTTTGGCAAACTCCCCCCACCTGGCATCTCATGACCACGGCTTCTGCCCCAGCAAGAGCCATACGGTTCACACACATAACTAAGAAACAAGCAGCATAGCCTGCATCAGATGACACTGTCGATTTTAATTAATTTCAGACTTTGTGTGTTTCTGGCAATTATTTGTAACAAGGTTTACAGAGGTCATTTAAAATTAATTGTGATTTTTATCTGGAAATCAATGCTTATTTTTTAAGTAGCTCATTAGGGGTGAGTGTGTATTTTGGGAGCAGCTGGCTCTGTCAGGAAGGAAGTACCCACGGCTATGAGAAGGAGCCAGAAGAGGAAGATGTCTGAACTGCGACGACAAGTTCAAAGCCAGAAGAATGCTGAGGTGGTACTCCATGGGACAAAGCTGATCTGGATCAAGATGCACACAAAGACAAAATGATGGGGACATCCTATTTAATAACATGAGATGGGAAGAGACCAGGGATCCTTTTGCTCCTCAGCTGCTGGTCAAAGACACAGTGGGCCGTGGTCGATAGTTCTCAGGGAGGTGAGCTGTCCCCAGCTGCCTGGCCCAGGGGAACTTGCTTCCTCAGACAGAGGCTGCAGTGTGACACCCATGAGAGGGCAAAGGCCCCTGATGAAGCCACCTGTCAGCATCAGCAGACAAGCCTGGAAGGGCCAGGACCTGGCCCCAGGCCCATCCCAAACACCAGCCAAAGAGTTGGTCATGAGGGCTTGGCGAACATCTTTAAAAAGTACTTTAGAGCCGGGCTCAGTGGCTCAGCCTGTAATCCTGCGCTTTGGGAGGCTGAGGTGAGTGGATTGCCTGAGCCCGCGGGTTCGAGACCCACCTGGGCAACTTGGCGAGACTTCATCTCTACAATAAATCAAAAATGAGCCGGGAGTGGTAGCGCGCGCCTGTAGTTCTAGCTACTTGGAAGGCTGAGGCAGAAGGATCACCGGAGTCCAGCAGATCGAGGCTGTGGTGGCCAGAAGCGGCCATTGCACTTCAGTCTGGGTGACAGAGTGAGATTCCAACTCAAAAAAAAAAGTACTTTAGGCCGGGCTCGGTGACTCAGCCTATAATCCCAGCACTTTGGAAGGTTGAGGCAAGTGAATTGCCTGAGCCCATGGGTTCAAGACTAGCCCAGGCAACTTAGTGAGACCTCATCTCTGCAATAAATAAAAAATTAGCTGGGCACAGTGGCGCATGCCTGTAGTTCTGGCTGGCTTGGAAGGCTGAGGCAGAAGGATCGCCAGAGCACAGCAGGTCAACGCTGGGGTGGCCATGAGCATGCTATTGCACTCCAGCCTGGGCGACAGAGTGAGACTTCGACTCAAAAAAAAAAAAAAAAGTAACTTTAAGAGACATGAGTTTTAAAATCTATCTTGCTGGGTGGTGGCTCATGCCTGTAAACTCAGCACTTTGGGAGGCAGAGGTGAGAGGACTGTCTGAGTCCAGGATTTTGAGACCAGCCTGGGCAACTTGGTGAGACTTCATTTGTACAATAAATAAATTTTTTAAAAAATCAGTCAGGCATGGTGGTATATACCTGTAGTTCCAGTTACTTGGAAGGCTGGGGCAGAAGGATCACCTGAGCCCAGCAGGTTGAGGCTGCGGTGGCCATGGGCATTCAGCCTGGGTGACAGAGTGAGACTCTGACTCAAAAAACAAACAAAAAAACACTATCCTAAGAAAAACTATGGGCTATTCAGAAGACTTAGGTGAGAGGATCACTTGAGCCCAGGAGTTCAAGGTCAGCCTAAGCAAGTAAAAAAATCTCTTTAAAAAAATGCAGATAAACAGAAATGTCTAAACACTAATCACATAAGATATAAATGAAAAAACAGTCTGGCATCACAGACTACTCACAAATGCTATCACCGTTTTCCTCCTGTGGTTTACTCCAAGGATTAGAATCGAGTGTAGTCCTCTGAGTTAAAAAAAATAAAATCACTGATCTTTGCATAGGCCTTTGTAGCTTACAAAGATACTACTGCTTCTGCTTTGCAGGTGGGAAAACTGAGGTCCAGAAGATTCCATGCCTTACCCAATTGTGCAGGGTGAGTAATCCAAGGACCTGGAGCTGGGTCCCTATTCCACAGGCCAGTGTCCTCAATCTTTCTCTGAGGTTAGCGAGGCGTGACAGCCATTACAGCGGCAGCACCACCACCACTACCACCACTATTATCTCTATCATCACAATAATCACCATCATCATCACCACAAAAGAGGCAAAAGATCCAAGAAGGGCTGAAAAAGCATGACATTCATACTTTTACATTTTGTCAGGTGGCTGGGAAAGGGTTAACCTCACCCAGAGCCATCGTTCCCAAACCTTAGTGGCTCTAGAACCTTGTGGGAACCATGTTACACACAGACTCCTAGGCCCGGGGGTGGCCTCGCCAGCTGACTGCAGGGGAGGTAGCAGACATCTGCAGGTGAATGGCACTCAGGGATTCAGATACACAGTCCAGGCTCTGAGGGACCTTGAGCCAAGCCTCAAACACTGTAGTTGAGGGACCACCTGAGAGTTCAAAAATCCGTGTTAAGTACTATATTGAAAGTGTCTGACATGTACGCCTTTTTGTCTCGCTCCATAACGTATCAACTTCAATTTGTAGGGTGGTAGGGCTGTTTATCCTGCTGTCTGTTTCATGGAAAGCTTTTATTTTGCAAGAACAATCATGTTAGGATTGTTTTCTATTCCTGCTACTCATCCTTCTAGAACCTCAGTATCACTCATTGGCAGCCACCAGAACCGCAAGCCCAGGCAGAAGAGGAACAGATGGCATCCAGGGAACTGACCTGGGACTTGGCAGAGTTATATAAAGTGACAGCAAATGTCACAAAAACAATTACAAAACAACAAGATACACCTGCCCAGGAAAATGCTACCTGAGCATCACAGTCTTTAAAAGTGATGTTGGCAACACTGCATTTTGTTATCTTGTTATTAACTAACTCTGTAGGGGGTTCTCAGGAAGGCATCTTCTAGGAACTTCATTGCCTGGGTGTCAACTTCGGTGACTTCAGAATTTTAAAAATTGTTTACTGTTGATTTACACACACACAAGCATCTTGCGTTTAGGAACATAATATAACAGCAATTACGTAGTTTCTAAGGCACTTCCACCCCCACTATTCATTCATTAAAACGTAACCACTGTCCACAGAAACAACTCTTAATATCTCCATTTTACTGGTGAAGAAACTATAGCTCATAGAGCCTGATCTGTCACAAAGCAGCAAAGCCAAGACTTGCAAGCTCTTGATATATTAAGAAGTCACAGTTAAGTATTAACCCTTTGCACTCAGATGTCCCCTCTGAGGGGACATAAAGAGCTGATGATTATACAGGACAAACTTATGCAAGTGCAAATTTTTCAAAAATGTATGTTTCCTTGAAATTTTGCATTCAAATTGCACAAAAAAAGCAAATAAAGAGATAAAATATATACTGAGATATGATTGGTCAATTGAGAAGTGGTTTTCAGGAATCACAAGTGTGTCCTTCCACATCCAATTCGAACAACAGACTGGACAATAAATTACACATTACTAATGTGGAGGAAGAAAACGAGACTGCATTGTCTGCTCAAATAGAAAAACACCAGGTGGAAGACATCAAACAAATTATTATTGCACAACGTGTTATCAATGAACCTGCAGTACATGCCGGTGACTGTTTCACATGTTACCACATGTTAGAAAAATATAAGATACAGAATTTTCATTTTTTTTTTTTGGTCATAAGTAAGTTCCTCGATGTCCAAAATTCCATTATAAGCCAAATATCATTACAATAAAATATTTGGTTCCAATGCCATACTATTTAATATGAAGTAATTTGTTTTTCACTATTTTGTAAAAAACTGCAGTCAAGCTGCTGGTAGGTGATCCATGAGATGTCTCCAAGTACAAAAAATTCTATGTCTCCTCCACTGTGGAGATAATACTGGAAATAATATTTCCTCACAGGGGTGGGTTGTGATGATGAGGTAGCTTGTAAAACACTTATACCTACCACAGGAAGTGGTCAGGAAATGGCAGTTGCCATCACCACCACCATCATCATTGATAAGCGCCACCACCACCATCATGATCATCACCAATATCACCATCGCTTTCACATTTAACATTATCATCATGACAACCAGCACCACGACCACTGTCACCTTCACCACCACGGTCATCAGCACCAGCACCACCACGGTCATTACCACCATTATGATCCAATCCAGATGAATCCAGAGGTCCTTTCAGGAGGATGAGGAGAGGATCTAGTCCTTGGGTCTTGGTGGACAGGCCAGATCTTATTAAAACCAAAAGAGAAGAGGGCAATCCAAGCAGGAGAGCTGCCCTGGGCAAAGCCTCAGCGAGCCCCAGGTGTTTAGTACATTTGGGAAATGGCCAACAGTTTTGTGTCGGGAGATGAGGCTGAAGAAGCGATCTGGGACTGGATAAGAAAAGACCCTTTCTGTCTGGGGCAATGAATTCTTGAATTGTGTTCCTCACATCACTGGCTTTTCCACTGTGTTCACTGGAGTGTCAAGTGTCTCCCACATGCCAGAGGTCCTAGAGCCGGGGCAGAAGGCGGGGGTGGGGGGCCTCCAGGCCCCAGCCCCACCTCCAAGCAGAACAACTCCCTCCTCTCTGGAATTCATGCCTGGGCGAGAGGCTAAGGAAACACTTGAAACCACTGCTGTAGGCCACAGGGAGTTGGAGCTAGTGTCTAAGCACAGAGGAGTGGCATGAGGGCTACACTTTAGAAAAGTGATCTCAGTCACAGTGTGGAGGACAGAGGCTGGAAGTAAAGAGACTGGTCAGGGGCAGCTAGAGTCTTCAGGTGAGAGCTGCTGAGAGGTGAAGCAGTGGCAGAGGCTAGAAAAACATAGGACAAACATTTGAGAGGTGACATTGACAAGATGGCAGTGGGAGCTGGGGGAGAGGCAAGAATGGAGGGCAGTGGGACCTCTGGGGAGATGGGTGTTTTGGAGGCCAGCAGCAGACAATAGCTGCCGGGCCAAGAGATGACCAGAAATCACATCTCTTGAGGTCTCACCGTGCACCAGGTTCTGTGCTGAGTTGTAACAGCCATTCCTCTACTTCGTGTTTCCAGGTCTACAAGGCAAGCACTTGGATTATCTCTTCTTGCACACATGTACAGAGGTGTAAGGATGTTCAAAACCGGTTCAAGGTCACAAAACCAACAAGGGTCAGAGATGGGATCTGAGAGCTGACACCATGAGAGTTGTCCAGGGTCAGGTTCAGAGCAAGAAGTCTCCTGGTCCTCTGACCACCTGGGGCAAGGCAGCTACCACCTCTGGTCATCACACCACGTCCCCAGTGGCTCTGTAATGACTCTTCGGTGACAAGAGGCACCTTGAGGGCAGGCCCTGGGGTTTACCACTGACCTCTCTCCCCTCTCCCCCACCCTCTCCCTCTCTCAGCATTGGGCCATAGATCACAAAGGTTCTTCAGCCCCGCAGAAAGGAAGAGTGGGAATGGACAGATCTCAGAGTAAGGTAGATCACTCCAAAGATCAGAGCCGTCCAGGCCCAGAGTGGACTTGCTTTGGAGACAGTAAGCTCCCGGTCACAGAACGAACTCTACCAGTAACAATGACAAAGAGGGGATCCCTAGAGGATTTGGTCAGCATTTTTCAAACTTACTTAGGAAGCAGAGTCTAGATGTAATATCTTTACAGAACATCACAAACTAATGACATCTAATCCCGTGATACAATCAAGGGAAAACTTTGCTGTAGAAAATAGAACTGTACCTAATCACATGTGAAAAAAATCACTAGCAGAAGTCCACCAAAATCTTCACAATAATCACAACCAACTGTCAATTTTTATCTGATACTTATTAAGTCAAATTACCACTTACTAGAACCCAAGAATCAAAGGTTTGTGAAATAGTAACGCCAGGCCTGGGTGTGATGGCTCATGCCTGTAACCTGAGCACTTTGGAGGCCAAGGCTAGAAGATTTCTTGAGGACAGGCAATCAAGACTAGCATGGGCAACATAGCAAGACCTCGTCTCTACAAAAAATGTAAAAATTAGCCAGGCATGGTGGTGCACACCTGTAGTCCCAGCTACTCAAAAGGTTGAAGTGGAGGATCACCTAAGCCCAGGAAGCCCTGACGGTGCCACTGTACTCCAGCCTGGGTGACAGAGTGATACTCTGACTCAAAAAAAAAAAAAAAGAAGTTTGAGAAAGGTCTGTAGATTGCTGCTTTTTTTTTTCCTGTACATTGGGAAAAGATATGGCTGAAGTTGAGCAATGGTATGTGTCTTAGTCATCTCTAGCTGCTACAACAAAACACCTAAGGCTGGGCAATTTATAAACCCCTAAAATGTATTGCCCAGTTCTGGAGGCTGGGGAGTCCAAGATCTATGCATCTTGATCAGATTCAGTGTCTGCCGAGGGATGCTCTCTGCTTCAAAGAAGGCACCTGTGGCTGTGTCCTCATGTTGCAGAATGGGCAAACAGACACCCTCAACCCTCTTTCAAAAGGGCCCATTTGTGAAGGTGGAGCCCTAATGGCCTAATCACCTCTAGAAGGCCCTACCTCCTGATACCATCACCTTGGGGTTGGGTTTCAGTATAGGAATTTGAGGGAGGGCATAGCACACAGACCATGGCAGCACACTCCACCTGGCCCAGGGCAAGCAGCAGACAGCAGGAACACAGTCCAAAGAGCCACCATTAAAGAAGCACTTCATCAGGAGATTTCAGGGAACCTTTCAAGAATGGCACTTCTCAAACCCCGGGCTCCAGAACTGAGCAGGGAACAGCAGTGGTGGGGGGCTAGGTGAAAAGGGCTCCAGGAAGTTGTCCTCCCAGTGTCCCCCAGCTCGACCTCCTCCTACTGTTAGATATTTATTTTGGGGTGCTTCAGAATAGGCCCCCTCACTGGCTCCTGCTGGCTTGGGTGGTCAGCTGGGTCTAAAGGGAAAAGGGGCTCTGGGAACTCTGGTCCTTCACTTTCTTTGGTATTCTCCAAAAATGCACTTCGTAAATGAGTCAACTGCGTAACCTAAGAAACAGTTTTTTAAATGAAGCTGCTGGCTGGGTCTCCAGATGAACTGTTGGGAAGCATTAAAGCCCAGATTCTGGGTAAGAAGGAAGTCCCCTTGGCTAGGTTCAACCCCAGATGCAAATATTCCTTTCTCCAGCAACCCTCGCTCCTGACCAAATCAAGTGACAGAAAGCTCGTTCCTTGCAGGGCAGACTGTCCTCTCCATGCAAACCTTGGTTCTTTAGGTCAAGCTGAAATTAGGCTTCATGTTAACTTCCTTCCCTCCAAGCCACTGTGAGGCAGTAGAAAGCACCATTAACACCTCTTCTGGGGATAATTCTTTGAGTGTTTGAACAGAGCCCCCCTGAAGTCACACTGCAGGTAAGGATGCCCCTGCCTAGGGAAGCTGGACAGACAAAATGCTCAGGAAGGGACTGACAGGAATGGAGGGGGGTGACGGTTATACCACAACATCAAAGGATTAAGTGTCACTATACTGAATGCCTATAAACTATGAAGATGGTAAATTTCGTTATGTGTTCCCCACAATAAAAATTAAGGAAAGCAATAAAGAAGGAAGTGAGAACCTGGAGCTCACATCCCAAGGTCAGGCCATGGGCCATGTGAGAAACTCCAAGGCCAGTTTGGCCCACAGACCACGGGACTCCAAGGTTCTCTCAGTCAAGAATCTGTCTTTGATGTGTCTGACCCTAAGCAAAACCAGCACATTTACAACCCCTTGTAGACGTGTCTGGTGTGTCACAGGCTCACTGGCAAGCATCCTCCTGGGGCAGAAGCACTTCGGGAAGGCCTCCTTCACTGTGGATCGTGAGAGGCCTGGATATACATCCTAGGACGTCCAAAGCTGCCCAGACCCAACCAAAAGCCAAATCCCCATCTGTCAAACCCCTCATGTCTTCCCCGAATAGCACATGCATAGTGAATATTGAAACAGCAACTGTCACATGAGGGGTCAGACCAAGGAGGGGTCTTTGTGAGCTTGAAGGGAGGGGGCAGAAGGTGCTCGAGAGCAAAGCAAGCAACCTTGAAGGGAAGTCAGTGGGGCTGAGTCCCTTCCATCTCTGGGAACCCAGGACCTGCGAGTGTCAGTACAGCTTGGGGAAAGGGAAAGCTTTGGGGTGGGGATGGGAAACCGTCACATGGAGCTGGTAATGTAAGAAAGTTACTTGTGGCTGCAGGGCCTTAGTTTTTTCACCTGTAAAGTGGAGATAATGACATCTACTGGAGTCAAATAGACAGTTCCAGAATCTGGTGCTGTTCCTCACCTGTAAAATGGAGAGACGCACACCCTAATGTTTGCCAGAGAGAAATGAGCACCCTGTCTGCACCACAGAGCTGCTAAGGAGAAGCCAGAGGCTTCTACCAGAGCATCTGAAACGCTGAAGGAGCTGCTGACGCCCCCACATGCTCATATGCTCTCATCCTCATTTAGCGCTGGGATTTTGATGACTGCCATGTGGCAAGACCTAGTGACCTAGGGTAGCAGGTGGAGGCGGGGAAGGTCTAAGGACATACATGCACCTATGGGGGAGGGGTACAGAAACTTAGTGGTGAGGAGAGGGACAAGAATAATGGTAGTAAATCCAGGCCATCTCCTCTGCACCCCATGGCCTGTCCTGAGTCCCGGCCACAGTAACACAGCATGTCCCAGGCCTACGGGGTCTGTGCTGACTGTCCACAGGGTGGCCACAGTGCCCAGTGCCCTATGGTCACTCAGGGAATACTGGCTGGATGACCAACGGGTCTTCCCATGGACGTTCACTGGAGGGCCACACTGCAGCACTCTGGGCAGAGTGACTTGAAATGCTCATGGACCCAGAGAAAGAAAGGAACCCTTTACAAATGACACACAGCCACAGTGTCTCCTACTTGATGGGTCAGTTAATCCACAGGCCCTCAGCGAGCTCTCCCCACCCCCAATGTGTCCCCAGAGCAGCAGGATAGGAGATGCATCTGCAGGGACCTGGCCTGGTTTCATGTGGCCCCCATGGTAACGGCGAGGGTTGTAGGCGTCACAAGATATACATGGGACATGGGGTGTCATAAAACAGGGGAGTCTAGGGCAGGAGGCATCAGGAAGCCCTGGAGAAATGGCATTAAACCCCAACCAGATTTGGAGCTGGCAGAACCTCCCAGGCAGAGTGTGCATCCCTGGAGATGGGAAAGGATGGGTACCTGAGGACCTGAGGAAACTGACTACAACCGGGACATAGGAAACCCACAGGAATGGCTTCTACAAGCCAAAGAGCATACAGAGGCACAGGAGGGATCTGCACCCAGGTCTGTCCACTCGAGGCCGCGCTCCTCCCCTTCCCTCCTTGACCTCATGGCAGTAACCGCAAGTGCCATGTGCAAAGGGGCCTGCTGAAGCCTCACCTGGTGATTGGTCACACAACTTAGAGAATGACACATCCCTGCTGCCCTGTGTCATGTGACCCTCGGGGGCTCTGTGCTGTCAGGTTGGGTCATGTCACCTGCTTTGTTCAGTGGAATGAGCGCAGGTGATATACATCCCATTGTGTTTCTACCCTTGAGTGCCCTCAGGTGATACAAGCTGGAGTCAGGATGAGGCTCCTTGCCCAGGGCATAGCTAAATCTGAACCTAGGCCAGGGCGACCACCAGCCACCCAGAGAGACCTTCAGGTTGCCTGAGTCCCCCAGTCAGCATGCCAGGAGCAGGAGAGGCACAGGCCCCAAGGCCCTTCTACCAGGCCTGCCTTTCAAGTCTTGCTCCACTGCTGGCAGACCCCAAGCACAACAGGCGACTCCAGAGCGTGTGACCCTATCAGACCTTGGAATACACCCAAGAGACAGGAACTGTGGGAGGGGTACCTTCTACAGGAGGACTTGACCCTCTGTATGCATATGAGAGGCAGAGCCAGGGTTCCACCAGTTCAGTTTGAGTCTGGCTCTGGCTTTCAGTCACTGTTCTCCCTGGAGAGCTCAGGCCCCACTTCCTGTTCCTGTTCACAGAGATGACAGCTCTGCTCCAAGGGCCGTTGTGACATAATAGCATGGAAGGCACTCAGCACATAGTAGGCACAAGGTAAATGATAATATGGTGGGTTGGGGAAGAATAGGCAAAGAGAACACCAACCCCATGGACAGCCTCTCAGGACCCCCACCCAGCCAGCTCACAGGATCCTGTGGGCCCCTCCCCAGCTCTCCAGGCCCACAGAGCAGATTGCCCTGGTTTTTCCATTTCGCCTTCACAACTACCCTGTGAAGCAGACAGGAAAGCCTCAGCCCCATTTACAGCTGCAGCAATTGACTCAAAAATCTCGAGCTTTGCCCAAGGCCACCATGTCTAACAGAGAGGGCCGCTGGGGTCTCCACTTCCTCACGCTTAGTCAAACAGCCCTGAGATGCCCAGGACCACAGAGCAGGGGTACTGGGTATGGGGAGAGACTGTGAGAACCCCAAGTGCCACATCTATGTGCGGCATCCCTGGGCTGGGGCTGGCAGGACCCATTGGCCTGGACAGGCTGTGTCCATACTGGCTGGCTGCCAATTTAGTATACAGATAATGCAGGGGCTTTGGCTCCAGACCAACCTAGGCTCACATTTCAGCTCCAGAGTTAAGCCCTTGAGTGAGTAATCATATCCCACAGAGACGCTGTGTCATCTCCTGTAAAATGGGTACAGGAGTGGGGCTCAATGTTCTTGGAAATTAAGGTAGCCGGGGCCTGGCCACATGTACCTGCCACAGAGAGATGCTGGCTCCATCCTCCCATCCATGAGGCTCTCCCCAGCCCAGCTGAGAGACTGAAACAAACCCCAGCCTCCTGACCAAACAGAGAAGAGGTCAGAGCCGAGGAACAGTGAATCCAAAACCACACACATACACCACACACACACACACACACACACACACACGGCAATTTGCAGTTTACAGACATGCCTCCCCACAAGGCATTTAATCTTTACCACAGGCCTTGGAGACAAGGTCCCTTGTTACAGCCACTTCACAGAGGAGAAAACCGAGGCCCATGGAAATGAGCAACTTGTGCCAAGCCCTAAACCTCCTTGGAGGCAGGACCGAATAAGAGGTGAGCCTTTGCCTCCAGCCCAGGGATTCTTTACTTTTTGCAGGCCAAACAGCAACAAGGAAGTCACATGTGCAACCCAGTGGCTGCCCATTCCTGCTTATGGTCTACTTAGCTTCTAAAGCCGCTTTTCCTCATTGCTGAATGGGAACAAGCCAGGGTGAGACTCTTGGCTGGCTGCTTTTCAAAACTGCACACACAAAGTCTTCACTTCTGAAGAGCCACACGCTATAATAAATGATGGACCTCAGATCTTCTGAGATGGCCGGTCCTGATTTCAAATACTCAGACCACCTGTGAGGTGACAGGTTCGGAAGACCTGGCCATCCCACTGCTTACGATAGAGCTCGGTTTCAGCAATTGGTTCATCTCAGCTCTTGACTAAAGACAGAGAACACAACAACTTACTGAGCCTAAGGCATCTGATGCTAAGTTAGCCTGGGGCACCCTCCCAACTCTCACTGGAGGTAGGTGTGACTAGCTTAACTGGGTTGAAGACTGTCCTCCTCCTGTCAAATGCATATCCATCTGAAACCTCAGAACATGACCATAACTGGAAATAGGGTCTTTGCACATGTAATTATTCAGGTTGAGGTCACTCTGGATTAGGATGAACCCTAAATCCAAAGACTGGTATCCTTACAAGAGAGGAGGGGCCGGGTGCAGTGGCTCATGCCTTTAATCCCAGCACTTTGGGAGGCTAAGGTGGGAAGACTGCTTGAGCCCAGGAGTTCAAGACCAGCCTGGGCAACATAGTGAGACCCTGTCTCTACAAAAAAGAAAAAAAACCAAAATATTAGTTCGGTGTGATGGTGCATATCTGTAGTCCCAGCTTCTTGGGATGCTGAGGTGGAAGGATCACCTGAGCCCAGGAGGTTGAGGTTGCTGTGCCCATGATCGTCATGATCATGCCAGGGCACTCTAGCCTGGATGACAGGGTAAGACCTAGACTTAAAAAAAAAAAGATACACAGGGAAGATAACCACGTGAAGACGGAGGTAAAGACTGGGGTGATGCGCCTATAAGCCGAGGACTGCCAGTAGCGACCAGAAGTTGGGAGAAGCAAGAGGGTTCCTCCCCTAGACCCCAGAGCCCTAATTTATTAAGGCTTAAGTTCAGACTTCTGGCCTTCAAAATGGTGAAAGAACACATCTCTGTTGTTTTAGGCCACCCAGTCTGTGGAATTGGTTAGAGCAGTGACAGGAATCTCACACGGCACAGAAAAAGGTCAAAGCTCAGAGAAGGAATGGGCTGAAATCCCTGGACTCCCAAGCTGGCCAGTCAGCCCAGCCCAGGACCTCAGGTCTGCTTTCCTCCCGTGCCCAACACTTCTCTAGCCCCACTTACAGGAATGTTGACGGCGATGAAAGATCTGCAAATGTCCCCACTTCTGCCATATCCAAAGTAGTGTCACGACAGGAAAGAAGTCCAGATAGAAATAGCCAAACCAGGGGGTGCCAGGGCAAGAATCAACGGATCTCCAAGGTAGCCTGTGGCCTGCAGTGGCAGCATGTGAATTCACAGCAGCCTGGGGCTCGGAGGCCGCCCACCTCTCGAGCCTGGGCCACACGTCCTCCGTGTTGGCTCCTACCCTCCAGCGAGGTCCCAGCTCTCAGCGCTGTGTTTGTCTTTTTCATCAACTAAACAAAGCAGAAGAGAGGCAAACACAGCCTTGGGAAGGAGGGTGGGTACATTCCTCCCTCCAGTCCCCAACGTGGGGGGATAAATTACTGCGCAGCAAGTCCAGCTGCACCAGGATGTAATAAAATGTGTTGCTAAGAGACAAGTACCAAAGAAGTTCATTAAAGGACACTTTAAACCAGGCTGCCAGACTCTTCTCCCTTCAAAGGCTGCTTATTTGGTACCGTCCCTTGTGTTTATAATTAGATCCACAATATGAAAAAGCTGCGTTCCTCATTCAAGCCCACTCAGCAGAATACGTTAATAAAATAACTTCAATGAGACACTGACTTAGGCTGGAGCATGTGGGGTATGAGGGACTGTTCTATTTACAGAAATATCTTTGAGTTCCACTTACTTATCTAAATGAGCGATAAATACCCTTGAAGAACCCCAAGGACTCTCTGGTTGTGTGATCAACTGTTTTCCCCTCACAGGAGTTTGGGTCTCACTCTAGGACCACAGAATCACAAAACCTTGGAGTCTTAGACTGTTCGAGAACCGACAGTCTTAGTGTCTTTGAATCTTGGGACTCACCATCATGGAGGTTATAGAATTTCAGTGCACCAGAGTCTGACTCACTCGACAACTGCATTTAGCGCTCTGCACGTGGGCACCACGAAAGATGCTGAGTGGGGACACAGAGGTGAGGGAGGAAGGAAATTACTAGATTACAACCCAGAGTGATGGAGCTATCAAGGGAGCAAGCCGAGAGAGAAGCCAGGTCCTGTCCATGTGGTCCTGGTGACTGTGCACCTCAGAAGGATCCCAGATGATGAAAAGGAAGGAGCCAGGTATCGTGGGCATGGTGGAGGAGAAGTGGCAGGGAGCTCAAGGATGGCCACAGAGGACGGTCACATAGGCCTGCAGGAATGTCCTTTTAGGCCAAAAGTGTTTGAAAAAGGCTATAATTCACTGCCCACACTGAAACATCAGGAGACTTCAATGCTGGCTCCTGTTGAAAAACTGAAGGAACAGGTTGCACAAGGCTAGTGCCACATGACA
>NW_007245857.1:874350-878484 GCF_000164805.1 Carlito syrichta | reverse complement strand
GGGGGGGGGGGGGCCTGGGCCACGCAGCCCGGGCAGTGGGGTTTGGTCTCTCCATTGGCTCAGCAGGACCATTTGCCGGCCCCATAATCAGGCAGTCACAGAATCCTTGATGAGTTTTAGATTTCCACACCACAGAATCTTAGCATCAGGGAGACCCAGATTGGTCTCCCCGTCCACCTGCCCATTGGTGCCGCTTCTCCTTCACTGAGTGAGTGGCAGTTTGGCAGGCAAAGGCTTCAGTTCTAGCCACAGACAGCTCTTCCTCTCAGGGAATTCCTTCAGGCTCAGAGCAGAAATCAGCCTTCGCTTAACTTCCAGCTCGCAGTCAACATTCGGCCTCGTGACAGGGCTGCCCTCTTAGATGCTGAGCCATTTGGTAGTTTAAATGCAAGGGTCAGTCACATCAGAGGATCTGGCCTTCTCCAGATCACTCTATTTAAAACTGCCACTTGTCCCATACACACACATGTGCACCTTTCCCTGCTCTGTTTTCGCCAGAGCTCTGGCCACCTTTCCACCTGCTCCACATTTCACGTACATGTTTCTTACTGATCACCTGTCTTCGCCTCTGAGACTGTAAGCATCACAGGGCCTATTCTGCCCATTGCTATGTCCCCAGCACAGAGCCCACACAGAGCGAGCACACAGCAGGTGCGTGCCGGGCCTCACTACTCGCTCGAGAGTCTGAGGTGGTGTCCTCACCCCTAGCATCCTCTCTGGACACACATCAGCTGTCAAGGCTGGTGGGCACACTCGGGAGGATACGCAGAAGGACTTTACACACAGAGAGCTCCGCCACCCTCGTCCCCTCCAGTCTCTTATGCCTGAGTCCCAGGTCCTGTTGAGATAGCGGCCACAGGTGGCTCCTGGCAATATCCCTGCGATGTGAGCACTTCTGCTACTTCCTGGCACCCAGGGCATTGACCTCGGCCCTGTGACTATTCTGCCACCTCTCCTTCCAAATCAGGGCAAGCTCTTAAAGGGAACTTCTTGCTGTGGCAGCTGGGAGGAAGGTTTCCACAGTGTGGACAAAGAGAGTTCTGCATTTGGCGGGGCTGTCAAACTGCAGTTTAAGAAATAATTCCGGCATTTATCTGTGGTGCATTTATTACTACCAAGACGCATTAATCACAGACAAGAGTCGGTATCACTGATTGTAGGAAATGCTACCTGTCACTTTGTGAGCTGCATCTCACATTAAATTCGGGATCATAGTCTCTAATACGTATATATTTTTAATTACATTTTCAAGTTCATTTACATGTGCAGATTGGCTTTCTGCCTGAATGACATCAAAAAGAAAATCTCTCCCTCTCTTTTTCTTTCTCCTTTCCTCACCTCCCCTGCCCCATTCCAGCCCTTTTCTCTTTCCTGGGGCAAAAAGCCTCTCCCCAAATAGATTACAGATTCGTCCAGGGGCAGCCTGCAGGCTGTGCCCCAGGTGGAGTCAACAAGACCCCTCTGTTGCCACCTCATGTAACATTGCTCCTCTATTCAGAATGACTGCCCTACCCCCAAATCTCCATCCTTCAGCTCCTTCTCTATTTGGGGGGTGACTCTCCCCTCACAAGCCCACAGCTGGCCTCTACCCTAAATGCAGACTATGAAAACAGAAATATATGCTTTCAGGCTGGGCAACAGTGCTTGAGTACTCCTGATTCATCAGGGATCCAGAAAGTAAGGACACTTACTATATCTAGAGATCTACAGTTAAGCTGATACAACATGTTGCAAACGGACAGTTCCAGAGTTCCAGAATATACCGTGAGCCACCAAATTCCCATCTCCTACTTGTGCAAATAGGAAGTCAGCTGCTCTGAAAACCACAAGGGAATCCTGAGGGTCCTTTCTTGGTGACCCTGTTGTCTGCACACAATGTCATCCCATGCAGGACCCAGCAACCCTGATACTGGGGCTCTGCTCTGCACCAAGCAGCTTCCACAAGGAAACTCTAGTGAAGCGAATCTAATTGTAGAAACAAACACAACAGGCTTCTCACACGGGTGAAGTGAGAAGACCTGCAAACACAAGGGCTTGTTCTGGTTTCTGAGCGCCATGCCCATGCCCCAACCAGGGCCTCAGTTTCCCCCATGTAAGATGAGGGGCTCGGCCAAGGCAGCCCCCTTGGTTCTCATATCTTATGCTTTTAGCTTTAGCCATAAGTCATCAGGCCATGTCTGGGGGACACATCCCCTCCATTTCCACAGACCCCCAAATCTACGGCCAAATCCCTATGGAGCCAAAAGCAACTCAGAGGTTTGTCCTGACAGAAAGCCACAGAAATATCCCTGCTTTTCCTCAGCAGCAACTTGGGCCCCGCCGGCTCTCTGTTTCTTTTATTACAGTCAATAAAGTAATATTGACAACAGCTCCGTCTACCCACGTGTCCCACCACATGTTGGGAATTGCTACCGGTGTGGGACGTGTACCCTCATTCACCCCCAGGACAACCCTGCCCAAGAAACAGCAGCACCCCCACTTTGAGAACAGAATCCTACCAGGCCTGCCCTGCCCATCTTTGTTCAGGGTAACGGTTCAACTCAACCCTGGGTACACACACACACACACAAAATCCCCCAGGGAGACGCACCTTTCTGCTGTGTCTTAAGAAGACCAGCACATGTGCCAGGCAGAAAAATAAATATCTGTGTAAAGTGCAGCCCATCCGAGTCAGCAAGGGATGCCTGCGTTTGATTGTCAGAGGTTGTAACCAGAACGAAGCTGTGTCAGCAGTTCCTCCCACACCCTGGAAATCGGTACCACCCAACAATAAGTAACCACCACCACCTCCCAAAAAAATCTTAAGGAAGCGTGAGTATTTCTTCAGAGAACAGGGGCAGTTTCAAAATGAGGAGCTGTCTCCACCTTAAAGAATAAAATAACACCAGTAATAATAATAAAAAGGACCATAGCAGCCAAGCCAGCGAGGGGCTCAGGTCAAGGTGGCCCTGATGCAAAGCAAAGGGTAGAGGTGGTGGATTCGGGGGCTCTTCCCTTGAACCCAGGGAGGAGGAAGAGCTTGGGGTCAGCCCAAACCCCAACTCCTGTGGACTGGGCTTCTACACCGTACAGTGTCCCCTGCAACTGGCCTGCTGCATACTCCCTAAGCCAGTGCTAGGCCAGCAGGCTCCTGGGAGATGCAGAGACTAGACCAGAACCCAGAACCTGGAAAGTTCTATGGCTTTCTACTTCAGAGTGGAAGTCCCACTCATCACCAGAACAGTCACCATTTGCTGGTGATCACTTTTGGCACCTTAACTCCATTTATTTATTTATTTATCTGAGTCTCACTCTGTCACCCAGGCTGGAGTGTAGTAGCACACTCAAGGCCACCGCAGCCTCGACCCGCTGGGCTCAGGCAATTCTTCCGTCTCAGCCTTCCAAGTAGCTAGAACTACAGGCATGTGCCACCACGCCCAGCTAATTTTTTGACTTATTGTAGAGATGAGGTCTCGCCAAGTTGTTCAGGCTGGTCTCGAACCCATGGGCTCAGGCAATCTTCTTGCCTCGGCCTCCCAACGTGCTGGGATTACAGGCATGAGCCACCACGCCCAGCCTAGCTCCATTTATTTTTATCTGAGCATATGCCCTGGAGTAACTGTCCACGGCTAACTTTTCATATTGGTGACATAAAATGTTGTCAATTCTCCCGACACACACACACCAGTGTCAGGGTTAAGGTCATGAAGCGGGGAGCCCAACAGTCCAGGACGGGACCGTGCCTTCTCCACTCACCAGCTGTGTGACCTCAACAAGCCACTCCATCTCTCTGGGCTTCAGTCTCCTTCTGCACAAAACAGAAATTAGCAGTGCCCCTCAGAGGGTTGCGTGAGGAATGAATGAGTTAGTGCACCAAGAGCACCAGACAGGGCCTCCACAGAGTCGGCACCAAATAGGAATGCCATGAGTCTTGACAGTGTGTCAGAGACACGCCAAAGCCCCATCTGGTGGGTACTTACTGTGGGCCACATTGCAGCACCATTTATTCCTAATATGGCCTTGTTCATGTAATTTCTTTTTTTTTTTTGAGTTGGAGTCTCACTCTGTCGCCCAGACTGGAGTGCAGTGGCCGCTCCTGGCCACCGCAGCCTAGACCTGCTGGGCTCCGGCGATCCTTCCGCCTCAGCCTTCCGA
>NW_007245857.1:866694-874330 GCF_000164805.1 Carlito syrichta | reverse complement strand
AGTAGCCGGAATTACAGGCATGCGCTACCACGCCCGGCTGATTTTTTGATTTATTGTAGAGATGAGGTCTTGCTGCCCAGGCAGGTCTCGAAACCCGCAGGCTCAGGCAATCCACTCACCTCAGCCTCTCAAAGGCGCGGGATTACAGGCTGAGCCACCGAGCCCGGCTCATGTAATTTCTTGAGCACTTACCATGTGCTAGGCACTCTGCCATCTGACTCCCAATGGACTGTCACTCTCATTTTATAACTACGGAATCCGAGCCTCCAAAGTGTCAAGGCCTGCCCCAGATGGAAGAGCCACTGAAGGCCAGAGAGAGCTTAGAACTCCATCCGTCCAACTTTAAAGCCTGTGTCATAAATGTCTTTGTTACATGCATCTCAGAGACAAAAGTCAAAAGCATTCTAAACAACCCTCTACAGGGAAATCTGGCTGGGGCCTCAGACGCTGGGCCACCAGACACCCCCAAAGCGGTCTCCTTTACCCTTAGGAGAGCTAAGGGTGACCACAGCATCCTTGAGACACTGCCCCATGTCAAGAGCCTGAATGAAGAACATTGCATACCCAGGCCCAGCAATGCTTCCGTGGACGGCGCAGGTAGCAGCCTGGTTTGTTATCAGCTCACACAAGCAAAATAAAAAAGGCGCAGAGTCCATCACGGGGTTCCTGAAGAGACAAAGGCGATGGAGGGAGAACTTGCTAAATCACAGGGCTAATCATCATAGCCGGCAGCACTAATGAGGCATCATGGGATTACCAAAGTTATTATCAGAGTCATCGCATTGAAAAAATTCAGAGTTAATTGAAATCAGTTGTACAGTTCCAACAGTAAATGTTGTAAGATCCTAAAATATCAAAGCGAGCTCTCCAGACTGGCTGAAGAAGACGCGTGGCCGGCATGGCCACCGCCAAACTATTCCAGGGGCAACAAGAACTGTGACACCCTCACGTGGAAAAGATCACTCCCCCTCCCCACCCAAACAAGGCCGCAATGAAGCAGAGGCAACCTGCAGGTGCTTCCTGTGGTTAGGACATAGCAACACAAACAATTCTCTTTACATCAACCCCTACCTCAAAGTGAAGGTGCTTATACTTACCCCTCACCTTGTAGTTTACATGCACTTTCAGACCCATTAACTGAGTTGTCTCAATAACCAGACGGGATAGGTCTTATCACCACCCCCACTTTAAAGACAGGAATCCAAGCTCAAAGGGGCACAATGACTTGTCCAAGGTTACTCAACTGGGAAGCAGGGGCTGGGATGTGGACCCCACTGTGTTGACTTCAGGGCCTTTGCTCTTCCGACTACATTGTGTTACACCCTATGACATGGGAGACCAGTTGGAGATGAGGCAGGGGCTAGGGCACCTCAGACTGGGGGCAGAACTAGCAAGTCACTCTCCACGGTCTCAAGCTGCCTGACCTTGGAAGCTGCCCCTCTCTGATCTGCCCAATACAGAAGACGCACCTCCCCAGGCTGACCTAAGTCATGGGATTATCCTGACAATCCAATAAAAAGCCATCCATCAAGGAGGCACAGAGCGGACTCGCTGGAGAGAGACTGCCACGACGACCAGGGCAGTGAGAGTGCAATCTGCCCCCCCTTCTCCTTCAGCACAAATGTCACCTCCTTGGAGCTGTCTCCACACACCCCCCCATCAGAGCACATCATCCCACTTGCCACTAGGGTGAGCCTGGTGGCCAGACATCTCATGCAAATACCTCACCAGGCCTCAGCAGATAGGTAACTATGAACATACCTGCCTCCCCAGCTGTGAGCACAGACCAAGGGAAAGCTCCTAGGACATTTAAAGCCATACAAGATGGGACATCACTGTTACTAATGTCACATTACCCACCGTCCCCTCCACATCCCCATACGGAGGGTGGGAGGGAAGTTCCCTTAGCTTCTGTGGAATTGACCCGAGTTACTCCCAAGAGAGGTCCACAGTACATGGCCAGTGGGAAGAGCAGGTCCAGGAACAGCACGTGGCACGCCTGCTTATGTCGGGAGGTGTCCACCCATCCCATGTGCAGAACACACCTGATGGACATGTCTCAAAAGCACCATGCTGCGTCCACCAGGCAGAGCGGGACAATGAGAAGCCAAACCTCCGTTTTATCATATTCAAATCTGTACTGGGATTGGCTCCATGGGCATGTGGTGTTTTTCTAACAAAAACTTTGTCTAGGCCAGGCTTGGTGGCTCAGTCTGTAATCCCAGCACTTTGGGAGGCCAAGGTGAGTGGACTGTCTGAGCCTATGGGTTCAAGACCAGTTCGGACAACTTGGCGAGATCGCGTCTCTACAATAAACTAAAAAATTAGCCAGGCATGGTAGCACGCGCCTGTAGTTCTGGCTACTTGGAAGGCTGAGGTGGAAAGATCGCCAGAGCCCAGCAGGTCAATGCTGGGGCCGCCGTGAGTGTGCCACCTCACTCCAGCCTGGGCAACAGAGTGAGACTGCAACTCAAAAAAAAAAAACTTTGTCTGTGGTCATACCACCCTGAACAAGCATGATCTTCTCTAACAAACATTTGTTAACAGGGTGGGGCAAGCAGGGTGTGGTGGCTCATGCCTGTCATCCCAGTAGTTTGGGAAGCCGAGACAGGAGGACTCTTGAGACCAGGACTTTGAGACTGGTCTGGGCAACATAGTGAGAAACCTGGTCTCTATTTAAAAAACAACAACAAAAACTTGTTAAAAACAGAATTCTTCTGTTTCTTCTAAATGTTGCCAAAATAATAGAATGTTAATCACCACCTTCCTAGGTAAAATTTTACTTCAGCAGAAATAGTATTTTCCTGACTTCAAAAACAAATTCTTCTTTTCCCTTAACAAATTATTAACTGATTTTATATATATATGTGCACATACATACACATATATATACATATATATAATATGTTACATAGGCTTCCTGTGTATATTGTTTCATTTATATATCAATATTAATGTATTCATTATTTATCATTATACACATTATATATGGTCAACAAAATGAAATCAATAAAAATACAAATGTAGCTGGTAAATATGTATAACTATAAATGTGTGTTTATGTATACACACACACACACACACACACACACACACACACAATTTTTTCTTCCTTAAACCAACTGAGCAGAATCATCCACCTTATGGAGGCTTCCAGAAATGTCCTCAATAATTTTTCAGCTCTAAGAAGCTCTGGTGAAGACAGGACAAGGGTCACCTGGAGCACCCACTCTCACAGCCTGATCAAGTACTGGTCACCCAGGGTCTTGGGGTCAGCAGCTTCCCAGCCTCCCACCCCCCATGATGACAGGGCTGTCAAGAGTCTCCCCACACAGGCAACAAACATCTAGTAGCTCACACACTTGGGAAGTTTGGGGCTCCCTCACTCTACTCCCTTCCAATCTGTCCTCAGCACCACTGCGCACACCTTCCTGCCCTGTGCCCTAGAAGTCCTAAGCCATGGCAAGAGCCTACAGTACATACTTCCCCCTGCATACGACATCTTCCCTGCTCACCTTCTCTGCCCTCTCACCTCCCCTCTCTCAGGACTTTACTGCCATAAACTCACAGCTACTACCTCCCACTGCAGGTTCACACAGGCCACTTTCCCTGAGGAGGCCTTGAGAACACATCTCCCAGGCAACCTCCTCCAGGAAGTCATCCTGTCTTCAGGCCAGAAATGAGGCAGGTGTACCCATGGCGTGATTCTCACAGCCCTTTTCCAGGGGTTCCTTGACACGGTCCTCCATACCCCACTCTTGTGTTTGCAAAGGCAGGGAGCTCATTCATCTCCAGGTCTGCTCATTTCAAACACATGATTTTAAAGCTTACCATGACGATAGGTGAGGGACTCCCTTAGGGCCGCTACTAAAATCATTGCTCATCCTCACACTATCCCTGCAGAGAGGACACAGAGAGAGGAGTCAAGCAGGCACCTCTCACGGAGCATACAGCTGGCGCAGGAATGGACATGAACCAGTTGCTGACATGGAGAGATCGTGGCAGACAATGCCAAGCACTCTCCAGAGACAGGGAAGTGCTCGAGGTGTCCACGCCTCAGGGCCAGGGCTGAGCAGGCAGACAGAACCATCCCTGTGGTTCTATGGGCCCTTGGGTTCCATCCTGAGAGCAATGGGAAACCGCTGGAAGGTTGCAAGACGCGAAGCACCATGATCTGTCCACAGTCTAAGACTCACACTGGGGAAGAATGAACTACAAGAGGCAAAAGTGGATGTAGCTTGCAATAGCCAAAAGGTGGAAACCAGCCAACGTCCACCAGTAAATGAACAGTTAGACAGAATGCGCTCTATCCATGCAAGGGGACATCATACAGACAGAAAAAAGGAGCCCAGTACTGATGTGTGCTACAACTTGGAGGAACCTTGAAACACTGTATTAGGTGGAAGAGGCCAGTCACAAAAGGACACACACACACACACACACACACACACACACACACACACACACACACACACGGTATGATTCTGTTCATATGAAAGTCCAGGCTGGGCACAGTGGTTCAAGCCTGTAATCCCAGCACTTTGGGAGGCTGAGGTGTGAGGACTGCTTAAGCCCAAGAGTTTAAGACCGTCTTGGGCAACAGAGCAAGAAAAACCTCATCTCTAAAAATCAAATCAAATAGTCCAGAATAAGCAACTCAACAGAGATAGCAAGCAGATTCATGGTTGCTTAGGGCTGGGAGGCAAGGGGCATCTTTTTTGAGGTGATAAAATGCTCCAAAATGGATAACAGTATGGTTGTTCTGATCTATGAATATCAAAAGACTACTGAATGGCATACTTTCAATGGGTGAATAGTATATGTAAATTATAGCTCAATAAAGTCTTTTAAGTGGCTGCACGAGGGGTAAGAGATGATGGTGGGCAGGCCCAGGGCAATGGAAGGCAGGAGGAAAGAGGCACTCCAGGAGAACAGCTGGGTCCAGGAGACTGGCTGTGGTGGGGAGGCTGAGGGGATGTGTCAAGGCCACACAGGTAGCTGGAGGAAGCCAGGAACAGCCCCATTGTCTCAGTCCTGCATTCTTCCTCATCAGTGTGAAGTGAGATGCTTCTAGAGTCCATGCTAATTTTCTCTTTAACATGTAGTGATACTGTTTCAAGAACAAGAACTGGCACTCTACATCAGAAACATTTTCATCTATCTTCCCAGAGGAGAGCACACATCAGAGGAGAACTTGGAAAACAGAACACCCTTTTTACTAAAACATTGTAAAAATGGTATGTGTGTTGAGAGGGAGGGTGGCTTTTGGAATATATCCACCCCACAGCTTCATCTGGTGGATATTCCAGGGCAGAATCATTCCTGTGTGCAGCATGGCCAGTGAATCATGGTGAAGACATGATTCAGTGCCCGGTGAGCGCCGCATCCATAATACCTTTCAAGAAGACATATTTTTATTGCTGTGCTTGAGGACAGCCCCTTGGAATCCAGAGTCCATCAAATCGATGGATCAGGCGGCACACAAGGCCCCAAGTTCACCTCCAGGGCCTCTCTCACGAGGCCACACTGACAGGGACTGTGGTTCAAACAGAAGTCTCTTCTAACTCAACTGCAAAGCTGAACTCGCATGAAGTTCAGGTCTAAAAGTGCCAGCTCACACGTGGCACCTGAACATTGTGCCAAGAACGCCAATGAAGGGGGAAAGCCTTCCCGTGTTTACGCTGGCCTGTTATTTACTTGGAAGTGCTTGTTGCTTGACAATTTAGATAAAAATGTTACTGCCTCTCTGCATGTGCTGCAAATTCACGGTGTAAAACCACTGGAGCAGCTAATGGAGTCTTCACACATCATATCTTGTTAAAGAAGAGGGTCCGTCCCCCATCGGAATCATCAGCACTAAGGTGCAGTTACACCTGGGAACACAGTTTGGCTGGGACACAGCTCAGCTCTGACCAACTCCCTGCCATCCCCCTCCCTTTTTTTTACAGAAAATATATTAACTCTGTTTTCAAATACAAGATCCTACACAAGCTCATTTCCTGTTTACTCCCTAGTCCCCCAATGATAGAAGCAAAATAACTGGACAGTTATGACAATATGTATCTATCTACTTTTGACCAATAAGCAGTCCACTTTTAAGAGTCTTTTACATATCCTGAAACATTTGTCCATGTCTCTAAAAGTAACTGAAGAAATTCCAGCGCCAAGCGTGCTCATGGGAAATTGATGGTCAGACCCTGAAAGATACGAATCCGTTGCTGTTTTATTTATAACAGACTCAGATAATGGGGTCATCTGTGCATTTCACTATCTTGCTCATCATCCACATGTGCACTTTTAATTGAAACGAAACCCTTACAGCCAATATTCCAGCACAACAAAAAAAACATGTCTGGAGGAGGAGATGGTATGAGTTTTTCCCCTAAGCAACTCTGTAAAGGAATTCTCCCTTTAATTTTATGTTGAGTTAAAAAACAAACTCTGACTGACTTGCCTTTTTATCCCCACTCCCACATTTCAGCTCCTTCTGGGCAGGTTCTGGGGTGACCAGGCAGAGCCTCTTCAAAACCTTGGTTCAGCCCAGAGTCACCTCCAAGCGCTTGTTCATCGACCTTTCCCCAGACAAGCTGCCAATCACCCCCAAACTCTCCCAAGGAGAGAGAGAGGAGTAAATGTTAGGTCTACCCAACTCATTTCATAGGTGACCTCTGGAAGATTTCAATGGCGAGCTTGGGAGAGACAAGGCAGCTTTATTAGCATGCGGAACCACGGCCTCAGCCCCCTCCCCTCCCTCTTTTACGAGCCCTTGTTATATAAAATGCCACAAAGGGAAATGCAGTTACAAATACAAGTTCCGATGGCCAGGCCAAACCCTGGCTGCTTACCAGATGTTATTTTTAGTCATTTAAGACAGAAACATTTCTAAAAGGCCAGAGAACAAAAGTTTTTGTTGTTTTCTTCCTTTTTAAACACACTCACACACAAAAAGATGGAGGTCCCTTCTCAAGCAAGCATTCCTCTCGGAGTTCAAATTTAAAGGCAAAGGCAGCCTGGAGGAAGAGGGCTCCTTCCCCAAGCTGCAGCAACCTCCAAACAGGATTTTCAAATGTTTCTTTCAGCCTTATCGAAATTCCGGCATGACAGATAATAAATAGCAACTCATTTACTATCATCATAAAAAATTTAAACAGCCTTGAAATAGTTGCTACAATACAGAAGAAATAATCAAACCGAACCTCCGAAGAGCCACTCCAAATAGTAAAACTATTGCCCTGTAGAAGCATACATAAAAAGACATTGTTGCAATAAAAGCTACTGGGTTACTGGATTTTTTTCTCTCTCTCTCTCTTTCTCTCAAATCTTCTACTTCGAGCATAAGAGTCAACAACTTGCCGTTTTACCCAGAGAAAAAAGGGCTTAGGAACCCTCAGCTATCACACTGTACCAGATATGGTGGTAGGTTTTTTTTTTTTTTAAAGAAAGTATCTGATTTGATTCTACACAGTGATTAAACAGCTTTGTGCTCTGCGGAGAAGGGTCTTCCAACCCCTCCCCCTCCAAAAATGGCATCAAAGCAATCAAAATGGTAATGCCGGGCCTGGGTTCCCTCCCCCCGCGAACTCCCCGACTTCGCCGGGGCCGCGCGCCGGGCCCCCCTCCGGCGGGAATGGAAGCT
>NW_007245857.1:865149-865840 GCF_000164805.1 Carlito syrichta | reverse complement strand
CGGCCGGGCTCCGGCGGCGGCATCTGTTCGTGGTGCTGAAACCCCGAGCGCTGAGCTCAGCGCAACTAAGTCACAATGGACAACTTTTCCTCCCCCGAGGGGGGCCGGGAGGGGGTCAGCGGCCGCGCCCCCCACGCGAGGAGCTTCCTGCGTGTCCCCATGTACACCCAACGCCCGGAGCCCAAAGTTAGAGCAGAACCGGGGGGCTCCGGGGACGCCTTTCTTTTGTTCCCCGGAAGCCGGCGTCAGGTTCCAGGAATAAAAAGTGAAGCTGGAGAAGTGGGGGGGGGGCCCAGAGGGAACGATGTTTTAAACAAGGTCCGCGACGGAACCCAGAAATCGCTTCCAAGTAGTTTGGTGTCCATGCCCCGCTCACCCCCTGCCGCCCCAACTGCCACCCCGGCGCGAAGTGGGGGACACCGAACCCGGATAAATTTCCACATTCCAAAAACATGTCCACCAACTCAAAATGGACGCCGGGCTGCTCGCCGCCTGCTAAGTGCAGCTTCCCTCTTTCGGCCACGGCCGGAGCCTCGCTCTCCCCCCTCCGCCTCCAAGAACCCGGCTCTTTCTTTCCAGAAAAGGGCGGGGGGGGGTAACTTTGGGAACTGGAGGCAGAGCCCTTGGGGAGGGTGAGCGCACGGCGCCCGGGCTGGCACTTTTTAGGGTGCCGCCAAAGTGCCCGACCGCC
>NW_007245857.1:864425-865129 GCF_000164805.1 Carlito syrichta | reverse complement strand
CCGGGCAGTGCCGCGCGGGGCCGCTTACCTGTGGCTGCCGCCTCATCGGGGCAGCTCCGGGGCGGGGCGGGGGCCGAGGCCACCCGGCGGCGAGCCCCGAGCCGTGCAAGTTTGCAGGCCGGGGTGCGTGTGCGAGTGAGTGTGAGTCTAAGTGTGTGCCGGGGGAGGGGGGAGGAACAAAGAGCCAAGTAAACACGGCGAGTCCGTGTCGAGCAAAGCTCATAAATATTCAAGTCGCGTCCTAATCTCCCCAACACACACACGCGCGCACGCCGGGCACCGCTCGGGCTCCGGCCGCCACGCCGCAGCTTGCCGGAGCAACAATCGCCTAAACTACTTTGGCAGACAGTGCAGGTCTGCACCGGGCGCGGGGCCAGAGGGGGAGGCCGGAAGAGGGGTCTGTCCACACTGCCCCCCTCCCCGGAGCAAGCTCAGGAAGGGGCCCCCTCTCGGCGCCCCCAGTTAGGCAGACCCCGCGTCGATTAAGAGAAGACGCCAGACTCGGCTCCCACGCACCCTCGACCCTTCTAAACTGTGCAGGATTGCGCAGGAGGGGGGCGGAGGGGGAGGTCCGAGGGGGGTCCGCGCCTTTGCATATTCCATGGCCCCCGCCCCGGGGCAGGCTCGGAGAGAGGGGCCCCGCCCGGTACCCCGGCCAGGAAGACCCTGAGACGAGGAAAAGAGGACGCTGGACTTGGGTCGCT
>NW_007245857.1:838175-863833 GCF_000164805.1 Carlito syrichta | reverse complement strand
GGCTCTCGGACCCGCCCCGAGTGGAGCGCCCGCGATGTTCTCGTCTTCTCCGATCCCCAGGCGAACCCGAGGAAAAGGAGGCGCCCCCTTCCCCTCCGCTGGGGCGCCCGGTCTAACGCCAGGGTGAATGACACTTTCCAATGGGAGGATAAATGTCTATTTTAATATTTTCTTATATCCTCTGGCGCTCGCTTCTCCCTCTCTAACCTTCTTCCGCTTCCCTCTCCTGTTTTATTTAAATTGTCATCCATCCCCTCTGTCTCTTGACACCGGCGCTACGACTTGGGAGATTAATTTAGTCTTGTCGCCAGATTCCCCCACTGCCTGACGGCCACCGTGTTGTGTAAACAGTAAGAAAATTGATCTCTTGACTGTTCCTTTAATGATTTTTTTTTACGCTCACAATTAAACTCTCAACAGATGGCACTGGACTTTTTAAGACTGTTGTTAAAAATCGTAAACATGGCCAGTCGATGTGACATAAAACAATTATAACTACAGCTGCAGAGATCACATTTCAGAACTACCAGCCCCGCAGCCAGGAGGTTAATGTCTCCGAGTCAATATTACCATCGTGGAGTTACCATCCTCATCAATTAATGTCGGAATGCTTTGTGCCCTATTGGTAACATACTGGTACACTGGGAGAAAGGTGCAATTATATTTCAGAGTACATGTTTACACTGTTAAGTCGTCATAACTTCATATTCCTCTCCGGCTCGTGTGTACACACATACATACACACACACACACACACACACACACACGCATACACTATCAACAAATGCCCCTTTCAGCATATGCCAGGGACACACATTCAGGTGAGGTCCTCAACGTTGCTTTGGCCTCTATTAAGCCTTTTGCCACAGATGACTTTTGTGCTTGTCTGCTGGGTCCTCCGTGTTTGGAGGGCCCCTCATCCCTTAACCCAGCACCTAGCTTTCAGGAAGTGCTCGGTGGGCCCTCACTGGTTAGCTGGTGGGTGTGCAAAACCGGCACACTTGTTCTAAGTGGTCATGATTCATTTGGTCTAGCATCAAATAAGGAGAAGCAATGTTCACCAAATGCAAGACAAAGAGGCTGACTCAGGGTGCCCCAGGATGTTCTGACTCCTCCCACTTCTGGGTTCAGTTCAAGTCAGGGTGGTGTTCCCCCTGCCCCCACTTAGTGCTTTTGCTGGGTTGGACACCAGCCTAGTAAAGTGGACTACCCTGGGGAGCCGTGTTCGGAGAGCCAGAGAGAAAGCGTGCTCGGGAAGAGGATTCCTACTGTAATCTCTGTAAATGTCACTGGCTTTTTGGTAAAAATTCAGAGTAATTTCATCAGCCATGTATGGTAATTAAATCAACAGAGAAGATATTCAGGTCATCCATGACCCACGCAGACTCAGGCAGATAAGGCCAGAGAACAGAGGCTCCTACTGTGGAGACATTTTGTTGGTTTTTTTTTGAGTTGGAGTCTCACTCTGTCGCCCAGACTGGAGTGCAGTGGCACACTTGTGGCCACCGCAGCCTCAACCTGCTGGGCTCCGGCGATCCTTCCACCTCAGCCTTCCAAGTAACCGGAACTACAGGTGTGCGCTACCACACCCAGCTAGTTTTTGATTTATTGTAGAGACAAGGTCTTGCCAAGTTGCCTGGGCGGGTCTCGAACCTGTGGGCTCAGGCAATCCACTTGCCTCGGCCTCCCAAAGTATTGGGATTACAGGTTGAGCCACCGAGCCCAGCCAACTATGGAGACTTTAAAGTGCTATTTGCAAGTTTCTGTTACCTAATGTGGGTGACAGGGATGGTCATCTATATGTGTCTGTTTTGTTTTTGTTTGTTTTTTCTTAGTTACCCACTTTCTGAGTGAGCCACAAAGGCTACAGGCTGGGGTGCTTTCTGGAGGTGGGGAAATTGAATCATGTGGAACCAAAGCGAAAGTCCTTATAAGCAGGCATAGGAGTCTTGTGCTTCTGCAGCAGACTTGTATTTCCCTAAAGATGTCCTGTATGCCAGGCCTCCCTCCCCTTGCCCATGCTGTGCCCACCATCTAGAATGCCCTTTCTCTCATAACCCACCTTTTGAAAATCCTCTTTATCCTCCAAAATTCACTTCAAATGCCTTCTCTGGGAAATGTCCCCTAATGTATATACATCAATTCTTTATCCCTCCCTCTGGAGGCTCACCACACAGAGATTACTAAGCATAGGGGACATTCTGTCCCATAATAAAAGTAATTGAAGTCTGGGCACAGTGGCTCGTGCCTGTAATCCCAACACTTTGGGAGGTCAAGGTAGGAGGATTGCTTGAGCCAGGAGTTCAAAACCAGCCTCGGAAACATAGCAAGACCTCATTTCTAATAATAATAATAATAAAAGTAATTGAGTCCAATATCAGTGTGTTGCAGAAGTGCCTGGAGTTGAGTAAGTAATGAATGAATAAGTGAATGAATGAATGCCAAGAGACATATTCCATTTTTGGGAATGTGGTCTCTTGGTAATGGCCATAGAGATGAGCAGTATCCACAATTAATTCTAGCACCCACATTTCTCACCTGCGTTGTAGTCAAGTGGATGAGGTGACGGCAGGGCTGGATCAGAGCTTGAAGGGCTGGGTTTGAGACTTAACAGCCTCTGGCCTTGGGCAAGTTATTCAGCACCCCCAGCCTTGGTTTCTTTGAATGTAAGATGAAAACGTATCAAACCAACTATAGTTACCCCCACGCAGACCCACTCAGCTCCCCCTTCCCCCAGGCTTTGTCCACTTGCTCAGTAGAGAGCTGCCATCACCCTGTCAGTGACTTGGCTGCATGAAGTGAGGGCTGACCTTCAGCCTGGCCCCTAGCAGGCCTGCCATAGGTGCTGCCTTGGGCCCAGCACCAGGTCAACTTCTCCCCCTACTTCTGGCTTCTGAATGAAGTGTTGCACCCTGGGGCACAGATCTGGCCTCTAACAGCTGACTACGGGCTTGGATAGCACGACTCAGAAATCCAGAAGTTAGTACTTCATGAAATGAACTTGAACCAACTAGAAACAGGATTCCGGCAGGAGCCAGCAAACCAATCTCTCTTCCTTGGCCGGTGGGGTGCTCTGGGGCCCAGTGGCTCTACCCAGGCAGCCCGTAAAACCTCTCCTGTAACTGAATGAATGGCTGTCTTTTGTTTTAAAGAGTGGACCCTTGGGTAATCCATCATCTTAATGTAGCCGTTCATCCTTCCTGCCTGGTCTCCCTTTCCCCAACTCTTGCTCTGGGATTGAATCTCAAAAAAAGACTTCAGGCTTCATTTTGCCTGTGTTTTCTAAAGAAAGCCCTGACTGAGATGGTGAATTACTAAACCATCCTACCACCGGGTTATAGTAAAGATTCAAGGGACGAGGGCTATTAGAGCCCTTAGGATGCTAGAAAGACCCCAGATCTTCACATATATTCTCAGACTAATCGGTCTTCAGTTTCTCCCCTACCTGAAAGGCTCCTATAAAAGGCCAAGGTAAATCTTGTAAAAGGATTTCCAAAGCGAAATAGGAAGCATTTATTATGTACCTGTAGTATACAAGGCCCTACCCCAGGCAGTAGGTGATCTGCATTCAATAAGTCGGGACTTGGAGACCACGTGTAGGGAGGGATCTGACAGAGACAACATGGAAGCCAGGAATTATCATATAAGGGGTCCTGTGATCAATGTAGTGAGAGAAATGGTATGACAGAGGAGGGTTCAGTCTGGGAGCCTCGGTCTGAGAGGGGCAGTCAAGAAGTAGTTTGAGCAGAACCTTGAAAAAGGAATAATAATAACAATAATAGCATTTATTCTGAATTTGCCATGGAAAGCATCTGCCATATCCGTTACCTCCTTAATCCTCACTGAGTTCCAGGAAGTTGGTCTGGGATGCCCATTTTACAGGTTGAAGGAACGAGGCTCAGGACACTAGGTTGCTTACAAGCCCCGCTGACTGGGGGTGGGTACACAGAGACCCGGGTCAATGTTTTAGCTCTCCCTAATTGAGCTGGGTGTTGCGGGTAAGTGACTGAAGGGTGGATTGGCTTCCAAAAATGGAAGGATATTCTAGTTGAGGAAATGGCTTAAGCCAAGGTCCTTTGGTGGTCTGCAACAGGGACCTCAGGAAGCCTGAAATGGTCACTGGAAGAGAGGACAGAAAAGGGGATGGGGACCAGACCCCAAGGGCCGACGACACCATGTGCTATGTGGGCAAGGGTACCTGCCCAAGGTTTCTGCACAGGTATGTGAGGCATGGTCAACCTCAAATCTCAAATCTCAAATCTCAAATCTCAATCTCCTGCTGGGAGATTACCTGGTGGTAATGTGAAGGACACAGGAGAAACTGAATGCGGGGGCCGCGATCCATGAGAGAGGTGCCTCCTGCCAGGAGGAGACCAGGAGACAGTTTTCAGATTGCTGGGGTCCCCACAGCCCCAGCACAGAGGGAGCTGGGGCAGGGAACAGGAAGAAATTTGAATGTGTAGTGTGTGGCTCACCCATATGGACAAGTTCTTGGAAGAGGGGGTTACTAACTTGACTTTAGTGTGACCGCTGCAGGGGCCATTATTGAGAGTCTTGCCCTTCCCCTCCGTAGAAAGCATCCTACATTGCAAAAATTTGTCTAGTTGTGGGTCAAAATCATTGGCTGACTGTGAGAAGCATAGCAGACCAAATAAACATCAACAGAGAAACAGGAAAATCTTAACTGAAAATCTTGGCATGAGAAAGGTGTGAGCAAAATGGTCCCGGAAGAGCTCTTGTATCACAACAATGCACCAGCTCACACAGCACTGTGAGCGCATTTTTAGCCAGTAAACAAATAACTGTATTGCAACACCCTCCCTACTCACCTGATCTGGACCCCAACGATGTTTTTCTTTACCTGAAGACAAAGGAAATATTGAAAGGAAGACATTTTGATGACATCCAGGACCATCAAGTGTAATATGACAGCCCTGATGGCCATTCCAGAGAAAGAGTGCCAAAATTGCTTTGACAGGTGGACTAGACACTGGCACTGGTGCATTGCTTCCCAAGGGGAGTACTTTGAAGGTGACTGTAGTGGTATTCAGCAATGAGGTGTGTGGCACCTTTTTCTAGGGTGAGTTCACGAACTTAATTATCAGATTTCATAGTCCGGTTGATGCCTCTTGTTTGGGGTGATGTTTAATAGTGTCCCTTTCTACTCTTACAGAGATCTCGGTTTGGATGAATTATGGGGTCAGCCCAAGGCAGGGGATGGAAGCAGACTTCACCCGCCAGTTTGCCTGACTTCACAGCCTGCCATCTTCCCAGTTCTCCCGGGGACTGTGTCCCTCTATGACAGTGGCCAAAGTCAGGAGTGGCAATGTCTGGAATGCTTGGCTGGGGGCCTCAGGTCCCACTGGGGTCAAGCCACAGCCTCACAGACTGTTACTCTCCTTCCTGCAAGATGGGTGGCCAGCCCTGTCCGGCCACGCGCCCATTAGCACAGAGGATGCCCGGTGTACTTGGGAGATGTCTGTGAGCCACTGACAGCCTCTGGCCTGCAGTTCAGTGGCTCCCCACCCCCACCCCGCACCACTCCTGGGATGCCCCTTGGACACCTCCACTCTACTCCAGTCTGAGCTCAGAGGCCCTGCTTAGCACTCCTTACCTCCCAGGCAGCACCACCCATGGTTCTTGGAGTCACCCCCTCTTCTCTCAGGCCCCATGGCAATGTGCTCTGGTGTTCCTGTGGTATCACAGGAAATGTACTTGGTCTTTGTCCTGGAGCTCGTAAACTCCTTTTGTTATTCTTAAGGAGCCCCCTTAGATCACACCTGAGTGGATGCCAGGTGGGGACTTAAGGGAGGTCCCCAGCTAGCCCCAGGATGGGACCAGTCACCAGAAAGGGAAGAACTGCTGTCCTGCCAGCCCTCTGGGTGTCCTCTACTAAGCTGCCTGGAGGCTGAGTGAATTCCTGAGGACAGCAGAGCACCCACGGGGAGTGCCCAAAAGAGGCTCTCAGGCCACTGGGCCAAGGTTGAGGCTTCTGGATGCTTGAGAAGGGGAGGATGAGGAAGGAAGCTAGTGAGATGAATGCCCATCACCACATGTGCCCAGCCAGCTAGCAAGGCTGCTTCCCCACGTCATCACTTGGTAAATCTCCATGCCTCCTGCCCACCCGTGAGGCAGATGTAAATACAACCTCCTGTGGAGGGAGTGATTCCAGGACCCTCTGCAGACACCAAAATCCAAGGATGCTGAAGTCCCTTATGGACGATGGCGTAGTATTTGCATATAACATGATCACATCTTCCCGTATACTTTAAATCATCTCTAGATTACTTACAAGACCTAATACAATGGAAATGTGATATAAACAGTTGTCATACTGTATTTTTATTCGCATTGTTATTTATTGTCATACTGCTATTTTTTTTAAAGATTTTTTAAAAAAAATCAGAATCTCTCTCTGTTGCCCAGGTTGCAGTGGCATGATCGTGGCTCACTGAAGTCTTGTCCTGGATTCAGTCAGTCCTCCCTCCTCAACCTCCCAAGTAGCTGGGACTACAGATGCATGCCACCACACCTGGCTATTTTTTTTATTTTTGTAGAGATGAGGTCTCACTATGTTGCTTAGCAATCCTCCCTCCTTGGCCTCCCAAAGTGCTGGGATTACAGGCATGAGCCACTGTACCCAGTCTATTTTTTCTGAATATTTTTGATCTTCAGTTGGTTGAATCTGTGGATGTGTAGCCCACAGATACGGAGGGTCAACTGTACTCACTCTTTCTAAAGGACTTTTTAAAAGCCCAAAGAAGCTAGTGATTTGTCCCAAGTCTTAGCCAGTGTGGGTTAGAGTCAGGATTCAAACTTAGGCCTGTGACTTTTCCACCAACCTAGGTCATCTCCCCTTCTAGGGGGGGTCTTCATCCTCGTGTTATTACAAGTTTAGGGTCATAAGGCTTCTTTTGGAAGGTTGTTTTTCTTTCTTTTTTTTTTGAGTTGGAGTCTCACTCTGTCGCCCAGACAGGAGCGCAGTGGCCACTCCTGGCCACCGCAGCCTCGACCTGCTGGGCTCCGGCGACCCTTTCGCCTCAGCCTTCCAAGTAGCCGGAATTACAGGCATGTGCTACCATGCCCGGTGGTTTTTTAAAATTTATTGTAGAGATGAGGTCTCACTGCCCAGGTGGGTTTCGAACCTGTGGGCTCAGGCAATCCACTCACCTCAGCCTCCCAAAGGCACAGGATTCCAGGCTGAGCCACCGAGCCCGGCCGGAAGGTTGTTTTTCTATTCCAAAATACATTTATTACTTCCTCTGCAAACAAGAGTACAATTTTTTTTTTGAGTCAGGATCTCATTCTGTTGCCCAGGCTAGAGTGCAGTGACACAATCATGACTCACCGTTTCCTTAACCTCCTGGGCTCAGGTGATCCTGCTGCCTCAGCCTCCCAAGTAGCTGGGACTACAGACACAAAACACCATGCCCTACTAATTCTTTGATGTCTTGTAAAGATGAGGTCTCACTATGTTATCCAGGTTAGTCTTGAATTCCTGGGCTCAAGTGATCTTCCTGCCTCAGTCTCTCAAAGTGCTGGGATTATAGGTATGAGCCATAGTACCCAGGCAACAGTACAATTTTTAAAGGCAGAATTCAAAATCCAGAGAAACCATCCCAAGGATGTTTGGAAAAGACACTTCTGTATTGGCTCCAGTGATTGGCTGCAGTTGAGTACCATGCAGTCAGCCAAACTCCAATGCCATGAAACTTTGTGGAACTACTAGAAAAAATGTTCTAGAGGTTTGCCCTATGCTATTTGGGATCCACCTGCCCTGAGGGATGATGAGCTCCCTGTGACTGAAGTTGTTCTAGCCAGGCCGCTGCAGAGAGAACCTTCTATGCCTTCATGAAATATCCAGTGTCCTCCTCTGGGGCGCCAGTCCTACCTTTTAAAATTTTGGCTTCAGTTGAAGAGATTAGACATAGATTCTATATGTGAAAATTTAAAAAAATAGCTAACATTCATATACTGCTTACTGTGAGCCAGGACTCTTCTACGTATTCTCTGCACATCAATATGTTTAATCCTCATAGTCACCCCATTTTACAGATGGGCAGAGACCTAGAAGGGCTAAGTAGTCTCCCAGCCACCCTGAATGTGGTGGAGCTGAGGCTCAGCCCGTCCTGAGCAGAGCAGTGTAGCCAACATGTCCTGCAATAGTAGACGTGCCCCCCCGCCCCCCCCGCAATGGGATGCTGCCCCCCCATCCGGCGCTGCTCTGGGACCTCAGCCTGCATCACCTTGTTTAGTTCCCACAACCCTATGGCAGGGGGCTGTGAAGATACCCATAGCACTGAGGAAGGAACTGAGGCTTGGAGAGAGGAAGCACCTTGTCTTGGATCACTCGATCCATCCGTGACAGAGATTCTAACCCCGGGCGTCTGACTCCACATGGCTACAGAAACTGGGACAGAACGTCTGAGCAAGAGATGATTCTGAGCAACCAATGGAGGGTCTCTTGCTTTGCAATTCCTGTTCTTTTTATTATTCAACCATTTTCTTGGGGCATGATTGGCATACAAAAAGCTGTACATATATAATGTGTACAACCCGCACAAAGCCATCACCACAATCAAGGCCAGAAACGTATTCACCCTTTTAAATTAAATTGTTTTCTTTTGTGGTAAGAGCACTTACTGTAAGATCTACCCTCTTAGCAGAAGTTTAAGCGGACAGCTGGTATTGTTAAGCACAGACCCACGTTGCACGGGGGAACTTCCATTCCATTCCTCTGCCTCAGTCCCAGTTCACACCTCTGTTCTCCCATGCCGTAAGACCTTTAAGGACAAGAATTGTGCAGAGCTAGCATCTGGAAGACTTTCAGCATAATGGCACTGACTAACTATATTACAAGCATTAGTTGATTGTTTGCTTATCACGGCCCTGGAAGATGATAACATTACGGCCCATTTACAGATGAGAAAACTGAGGTGTGGCAGTGTGAACCAGGCCTATACACTGGGTTACCCAGCCTATACACTGGGAGCCCTCTGTCTAAATCCAGGTCTGCAGGATCCGACAACACCAGCTTTCAAAAATTCAGAGGTTGGTGAACAAAAGAGAAAGAGAAAGATGAAGGCTCTGCAGGACTCAGCACTGGAGGCAGCAGAGGAAGATCAAGAGGCCTGGAGGCCTGGTGCTGTCTGTAAGTCTCAGGAAGTATAGGCACGGCACCACAGCCTCAGGAAAGTATCTGTGCACACCATCACCCCCAGCTTCTGCAGGAGGCATGCAGGTCTCTGTCCCTCTGAATTGGCTAACCACCCTTGGAGTCAGAAGAGGATTCAAGGTCAGATGTGGTGGCTCAGCCTGTAATCCCAGCATTTTGGGAGGCCGAGGTGAATGGATTGCCTGAGCCCACGGGTTTGAGACCAGCCCAGGCAACTTGGTGAGACCTCGTCTCTACAGTAAATAAAAAATTAGCTGGGCATGGTAGTATGCACCTGTAGTTCCGGCTACTTGGAAGGCTGAGGTGGAAGGATCACCGGAGCCCAGCAGGTCGATGCTAGGGTGGCCATGAGTCTGCCACTGCACTCCAACCTGGGTGACAGAGTGAGATTCTGACTCAAAAAAAAAGAAGAGGATTTGAGGCCTGGCAGGTGCCTGCGGCCTCCTTGTTTCACCTCTGGAAATTTTGGTTTTCTCCTGGGTAAAAGTAGGTTGATGAGATCAAGCGAGAAAATAGCTGGGGGACAGGATTACCCAGTGTGAGGTGGGACCCCTGCTGCCCAGGAGTTCCTCTGTGGGGACCACAAAGACAACAGGGCCCAACAGGAGCCCAGCCCTTGGCAATACCCGAGGATGTCCCATGTCTGCTGTTATAAGCAGAACCATCCTTGTTAGGACTTTCACACCCCTGTCATCGTAGATGTCACATCAGCCATTCAGTTCTCTTTGGAGAACAGGCCAGCGTGCTGCACATGTATGTAGGATGCCCTTTGAAAGGAAACATTTTTTTCCCCTCCAGAACACATGGTGGGCTAAACACTGGTTTCTCTCTTGCGTTTAAACCTCGAAGCCCCTTGAAGCCGGCAGCATGGAGTTGTTTCTCTGATTTTCTTTCTCACACTCGGTGATTTTTTTTACTCCCAGGCTCTGGCCAAGCAGGGGTCCTGACCCTTTTTGCAGAGTAGCAGTGAAAGCTCTTTTTCACTGTTCAACCCTGACGCCTGGTTCTTCCCTTCCTGTACACAGTCCAGGTGCGTCTGGGGAGGTCATCGCTGGAGAGGAGGGAGGAGTAACTAACTTCCTTCCACCAGTGTCCCTGGGGGGTCTTCCTGCGTGTGGGGCTCATGCAGGAGGCCAAGGGGACAGACAGGTTTCAGCCCACCACCTCACAAGATCTGTCAAGAGATATAAAGAAGGGCTGGGAAGCACCAAGGAGGGAGCTCCCATTCTCACTGGCAGGCTGCACATTTCATTAGTCACTGAGCCCTAGAACTACCTGGGATGGGGGTGGAGGGCATTGCTGTTGTCCCCATTTTGCCTCTGGGAAACGGAGGCTTAAAGTGCTGAGGTTACTTGCAAGTCACTTGGTCGGTGGGTGTCAGCGAGGATTTAGGTCTTGGAGATGCAGGTTTGAGTCGGGCTCCACTACTTTCAAATTGCAGATGTGGGGGCCAGGGACTCTCAGGACAAGGGGCACAGCACACCTAAGGAGGAGGGGTAGGGCACAGGTACCCTAGGGGGAAGAGGGAGGGTGATGGTTTAGCTTGGATTCAAACCAGGTGCCAATCCTGAGCTCCTTTCCAGTGAAGGACTTTAGCTAGGTTATCCCAGGAAGTGCCCATGGGGTGTGTGGAGCAGACAGGGAAGGGGAAGAAGTTCAAACAAGGGGAATCAAGGAGCAGGTCATGCACCAGGAATTCTGGGAGACAGTGTGGATCTCATATACGTGCTGTCCCACACAGGGGGAGAGAGCTAGGGTACTTACCCCCAATTCCCTGCCTACCATTGGTCAAGAACAGCTCCCAGGGACATAATCACTCTGATGAGTTGGAACCCACAGGTTACACCCATGGCTGGAGTTGCAGCTGCTCAAAGGAGGAAGCATCCTGAATCATGGAAGGAAGGAGGGGGTGTGCTGGGGAGCGGGCAGGGCACCACAGCCTCTGTGGAGGTGAGAGAGGATTAGACTCCCCAGGAACAGAGGCAGGGGTCGAATGTTTCCTAAAGTGGTTGGGACAGCCAGTGACAGGAGCCATCGATGTCCAAAGTGTTGCGATCATGTAGATGCTGTAGAATCCAGACAGGTGGGATGGGGGTGGGGTGAGATGCAGAGCAGGACAATGGGTTAGGATGCTGCCCTGGGGGAATGGTCCACACCCATGACTTGGTGTGGTGGGAGATGCAGGTGGGATAATGTCAACCAGATGTGAGCACTGGGACGAGGACTTTGAAGGGCTTCCATGTGTCTATCCCACGAGCCTCAGTAGGCAGCAATATTGCCCAACACAAACAGGGTGGACAAGACAACAGGCAGGTCTGGGCAGCTGGGAGCATCACATCTGGTTGGGCCTCTGGTTAGGACCTGCAGGTTTGGTCTGGAGTTCCAGGTGGAGGGCTCCATAACTCTCAGTTGTCCCTGGGGTGCTGCTTCAAATCTATCCTGGACCTTGGCCTCTTGGAGGCTGCAATGGGGCTCCCTTGATGTCCCCCAAGAGCCCTGTGTTTGGAGGAGAGGACCTGGGCAGCCCAGCTGGCTAGGTCTGGGGGCCTTCAAAACCTTGCTCTGTCAACCATCGACAGAATGGCGTAGAGCAAGCCACTTGCTCTGAGTCTCAATTTCTTCACCTATGAAATGGGGCTTATCTATTCAGCAGGCAGGTATGGAGTGTCCAATGTGTGCCAGGGACTGTAGGCGCTAGACATAAGGCTGAGGGAATGGAGGCCCTCCCTCTTGGCGGCATGGCGAAGTGAGCCATGCAGAGGGTGCTGGATTAGACCAACATGCAGCGTGAGATGGCAGGAGAGAGACTGTCCCCCTCGGGAGTTGCTTGTGATGGGTTCAGCTGATCCCAAAGCACAGGCAGCATGCCCAGGAGGCAGCTAGCTTACAGGTGTCCTAGTGTCAAAGGCCAAGAAGACAGATCTTGGAGGGTTTGGAGTGAGGACCTGCCATTCATGGGTGGTCACTCGACTGCCACAGGATAGAGAGTGTGGCAACCCTGGCCCTGGAGGCTGAGACAGTCAGTGATCCAAGATGGGGTGAGTCAGTGGGACCCCTGGGGCAGGTGAGGAGAAGGGAGTGGTCAGGAGGGACCCCTGGAGAAAGTAAGGTGGGGGGAGTGAGCGAGAGAAGGGACACCTGGGCCAAGTGAGGTGAAGGGAGTGAAGGAGAGGATGGACTCCCAGGGCAAGTGAGGTGGGAAGAGTGAGGGAGAGGAGGAACCCTTGAGTCAGTGAGATGGGGGGAGTGAGGGAGAGAAGGGACCCCCAGGGCAAGTGAGGTGGGGGAGTGAGGGAGAAGAGGGACCCCCGAGGCAGGTGAGGTGTGGGGAGTGAGGGAGAGGAGGAACCCTTGGGGCAGGTGAGGTGTGGGGAGTGAGGGAGAGGAAGGACCCCTGGGGGCTGGATTGGATGAGAAGGGGCGGGGAGGCTGGTGAGAAAACAGGTTGGGATACTAATAGCTGTTTTCCCAGGGGTTGCTTTGTGAACCATAAAGGGCTGGATCTTGTTTAAGGGCAGGCAGAAAGCGGGAAGCCAGGTTTGTGACCAGCCTTCTCTCTTGCCCCTTCACTTTTTGCCCTGCATTGGCTAGACAGTGTCCCCCCCAAAATTCACATCCTTCCCAGAACCTCTCATCTGACCTTATTCAGAAACGGGGTCTTTGCAGAAATAGTCAAGTTAAGATGAGGTCATTCTGGCTGAGGGTGGACCCTAATCCAATATGATGGTATCTGTTAAACCCAAGATTTAAATCCGAGAGACCACAAAGAGCCAGCTCCGATGCAAACACACAAGGGTCTTTATTCAGGCTCGAGTCTGGGCTCACGTATGAAGCCGACACAGCGATTTCAGGGACGAGAGAGCGCTGACCCAGGCTAACACGCACCTTTTATACATAATTCTGAAGGGGTGGGGTGGCTTTACAAACTTGTGCACACAGGGTTGGATAAAAACTATATGACGCAGTTACAAAGACTTTGATTGGTTGATTTAAGTTCAATTTGTGCGGGCTCAGGCATAGTTACTTGTGATGGACAAGTAACTGCCAAATGGGCGGAATGGAAGGCCAGATAAGCTAGGTTTAGTGAGCAGGCGGGTTTGAAACAACACCAAACTTACCAGGAGAGACCCCACAGAGGCTACCACAATTTAAGCAAAGGAATGTCCGGAAGGGGCTTATTGCTTAACATTCACACACTGCTAGCAGCAGTTGCAGAATTCATATAGTAATAGTTCTTTTTTGAGGTTTTTTTTTTTTTAATCTCTTGGGTCTCTCAGTATCCTTATAGGAAAAGGAGAGACGAACACAGGGAGAATGTCCATGGCATGCAGAATGCCAAGGACTGCTGGTAGCAGGAGAGGCTAGGAGAAAGACCCGGAAGAGGCTCCCCAGAGTCTTCAGAGGGAACACCACCCTGCCGACTTTATTTCCAGCTTTTGCCTCCAGAGCTGTGAGAGAATACGTTTCTGTTGTTTAAAGTCACCCGATTTGTGCACTGTGTTATGGCAGCCCTAGGAAGACAACACGCTCCCTTTCTTCTTCCTCAGCCAAGCCGCATCTTATTTGTGGAATTCCACCTCCTTCTCCCTACCACCATCATGTTCAAAGTCTTAAGTCTTCCTACGTGGGGGACAGTTGAGGCTGCACCTGATCCTTCTAATTAGCATCAACCCTGACAAGGCTGCAAGTCCAGGCCTTCGTAGCTCCCACCTGGCCTTACTCCTCAGCAGGCTGGGTTTAATCATCTCCCTCCGGTCATGATGAAGGGAGATGCCGTCTTCAACCTTGATGCCGGAGTGTTCTCATCCTGTTAGTTTTTCCTTCAGTGGCCTATGTTTGTAGGCATAGAAAGTCAAGTTTAACTATTCATTTCCTTATCCACCACTGACTTTTTTTCCAAGAGTTCATTGAAAACTTTCAACGATTTTTGAAAAAAAATTCTTTTTATTCTCATTTTAGTGGGCCGAATACTGAAGTGTTCGGCTCCCTCCCTCTCCCTCCCTCCCTACCTCATGCCTGGGCATGAAGATTCCAGATTTAAAAGCATTTATTAGGCACCCACCGTGTGTCAGGCACCACGGTAGGCATTTTAAGCTATCATTGGGCCAGGCTCAGTGGTTCACACCTGTAATCCCAGCACTGAGCCCAGAAGTTCAAGACCAGCCTGGGCCATGTAGCAAGAAATGGTCTCTACAAAAATAAAAACAACAAAAAAATTAGCCAGGCATAGTGGCCCATGCCTGCAGTCCCAGCTACTCAGAAGGCTGAGGAGAAGGATCACCAGAGCCCAGGAAGTCGAGGCTGCAGTGAGCCGTGATCATGCAACTGAACTCCAGCCTGGATGACAGAGTCAGACCCGACTCAAAAAAAGTTATCATCATCATCAGGCTGATGTTTATTAAATGAAGGTATATTAATGCCAGACATTGTGCTAAGGGCTTTTTATGTTGTCTCATTTGAATTCTTTATAAAAACCTTACAGGGTAGGTAGGTATTATGAACCCCATTGTATGGAAGAGAAAACTGAGGTCTACAGACATTGCGAGGCAGCTGGTAAGTCATTGTTTCTGTCCCTGAGTCTAAGTCAGGACCAAGCCCCACACTTTTATGGCCCACGCTGAAACTGTGCTGGGTTCATAAAAAACACCCAGCACAGCTGGGCTCGGTGGCTCAGCCTGTAATCCCAGCACTTTGGGAGGCCGAGGTGAGTGGATTGCCTGAGCCTGCAGGTTCGAGACCCACCTGGACAACTTGGTGAGACCTCATCTCTACAATAAATCAAAAATCAGCCGGGCATGGTAGCACGCGCCTGTAGTTCCAGCTACTTGGAAGGCTGAGGCTGAAGGATTGCCGGAGCCCAGCAGGTCGAGGCTGCGGTGGCCGGGAGCGGCTACTGTACTCCCGTCTGAGTGACAGAGTGAGACTTCAACTCAAAAAAACAACAACAACAACAAAAAACACCCAGCAAACACTGTCCAGAGGGCTGCCCACAGTGGCCTGTGTACACTCCAGGCTGGGAGGCTGGAGGTTTTTGTAGCTCTGGTTTCATCACCCTCTGGGGAGGACAAAGGTAAAAAAAAATCTTTCAACTGCCATGTGGCAGTCACTAGCCAGAACAGTTGTTAAGGAGTTATGAGCTATTCATAACATTTATAATAAAAAATGAAGATCATTATTATAATAATAAATGCCATGAATGAGTATTAATTGCAATAATTACTAATTTATCGGGGAGTTAGAAAGCGGCTCGAGGTTTATAAGTCAGAAAGGAATGTGGAAGGTAAGTATGTGAGAAAATGTGTGAAATTGAAGATACAGAATATTTGCCAAGAGCAATCAGAAAGACAATTACTTCCCCAAGGACAGTCCCCTTGGGACAGCTACTGATACATCAGAGCTCCTAAAAATGCAGAACAAACCAGGACCACAGTGGACCCTGGAATCAATCTATCCTGGCTAAGATAACAGCAATTTAGACACTAAGCCTGCAACACAGCTAAACCCCAGGAACAGACGGGGTTGGGGGAGGCATCGTCCATTCCCTTTACTGGCTGCTACCCCAATACACAGCCCAGTGTCTCACAGGATGGGTGCTTACATGTTGTCATGATTATTATTTTTGGTAAAAATGTCACCATAAATGAACATCAAGCCCATGGCAATTCATCCAGCCAACCACTGGCCTGACTCCTCTCCCCTCCTAAGTTAGGGCGATGGAGGATGTGGTCTTGTACATTTGCACACGTGTGTGTGTGTGTGTTTATTTGTTCAATAAGGATTCAACTTGGTGCTAGATAAACCTGTTAAAAACCTGTACACGGGTGACTTGTTATGAAATTTCCAGTTTGGAACCATGCACTACAAAAGATCCGAGTTGTAAAATCTGATAGATGCTTTCTTATTTGAGAATGAGAAGGTTATGGCTTCTGCCCACCCTGCCTCCCAAAGCTTTGAGGAGGGAGCCAGAACAAGAGGTAGGAAAAGACACTGAGTGTGTGCATGCTATTAGTTCAACTTCCCCATCAGCCTCCACCAAGTCCACCGAGACCCAGGGTCTGCAGAATCAATCTTGACCAATTCAAGAAGCAGTAAACCTGGGTGTATGTCACAGCAGCTCCAGCCTGGGCCCTAGATACTCAAGGTACAATGCCCATGACCATGAGTCCCCAAGAACCTCCCTCTGTTACTCTAATCAGCAAGCGTGTCCGCTCACACCTCCGCCAGTACCAGCCCTGTCTGTGGATCTGCTTTATGTCTGTCCAGAGGTTACTGTGCAGCCAGGGAGAGCCACCTGCGGCTACTGCATCAGGGCCCTCTTCCTGCTTTTTCTATTAAAGCAACCTGTATGTGAGATGAAGCAAGATCCTACAGTTCATCAGGGTATCCATGGATGAAAATAAAGGTTGGATTTTAAAATATAAGAAATGACAATTAAGTTCGTGAACTCATCCTAGACAAAGTGCCACATACCTCATTGCTGAATATCACTATCGTCACCTTCAAAGTACTCTCCTTGGGAAGCTTTGCACTGACACCAGGGCCTGGTCCACCCATCAAATAAATTTTGGAATTCTTTTTCTGGAATGGCCATCAGAGCCATTGTTGTATTACCCTTGATGTCCTAAATGTCATCAAATGTCTTCCTTTCAGTATTTCCTCTATCTTCAGGTAAAAAAAAAAAAAAGTAATAGGGGGCCAGGTCAGGTGAGTAGAGAGGGTGTTCCAATACAGTTGTTTGTTTACTGGCTAAAAACTCCCTCACAGACAGTGTGTGTGCTGGTACATTGTTGTGATGTAAAAGCTCCTTTGGGACTATTTTTGCACACACTTTTCTCATGCCAAGATTTTCCTAGCTGTCTCTGTATTGATGTTTATTTGGTCTACTCTGCTTCTCACAGTCAGTTGGGGGTGGAGGGGGTCTCTCCGGCCCCCTAGGCTAAAATTCATGCCTGTCTAGAACCTCAGAATGGGAGCATATTTGGAAATAGGGTGTTTGCAGATGTAATAAAGGTTAAGATGAGGTCACACCAGAGTATATTAGCCTTAAATCCAGTGACTGATGTCTTTATAAGAGGACAAGGCTGGGCATGGTAGCTCATGCTTGCAAATCCTAGCACTTTGGGAGGCTGTGGCAAGAGGATTATTTGGGACCTGCCTGGGCAACATAGAGAGACCTCATCTCTACCAAAAAAAAAAAAAAAATTAATCAGGTAAGGTGGCACGCACCTATAATCCCAGTCACTTGGGAGGCTGAGGTGGGAGGATCACCTGAGACCAGAAGTTTGGCGCTACAGTGAGCTGCGATCATGCCACTGCACTCCAACCTTGGCAACAGAGTGAGATCCCCATTTAAAAAACAAAACAAAACAAGGACAAGACACAGACAAACAGATGGAAGAGGGCCATGTGAAGACAGAGGCAGAAGCTGCAGAGTGTTGCAGCTCAAATCAAACACCAAAGATTGCTAGGAGCCACCAGAACCTAGGAAGAGACAAGGAAGCTTCCTCTTAGGGCCTTCAGAGGAAGCACAGCCCTGCTAACACCTCAAGGTTGGATTTCTGGTCTCCAGAACTATGAGATAACAATGACTGTTGTTTCAAGCCAGGCAGTTTGTGGCCACCAACAGGACACTAATGCAAAGTGTTCACCTTCATGCTCTGCATGCCACCCTATGAGGACATGGAGACTTAGGCTGACTCAGAGCCAAGTCTCTGGCCTGGGCTTCTTCTTGGATTCTGCCTCATCCTCTGCCTGCTGTTACTACAGTCCTGGCCCCTGCCCTGGAGGCTGTGGAAAGGCCTGTGGTCTGCCAGACTCTTGAGCCTCGCCTGCCTGGTTGTGGAAACCACACGGCCAGCTTCCCGCCTGTGTTTGCCTCCCCTCTTGCCAACTCTGACCCTTGACTCACTCACCTGCTCCCATCACCAGGAAGAACCTGGAGACCTGACCGTCCCTCCTCCAGTTTCCCCTCCCAAGGTGAATGCCATCTAAGGCAGTCAGGGCGGCGTGGCCCAGCATGAACTAACAGGGACTTGTGTCGGCCTTGGGTGACCTGGGGCCCAGCTGGCCCCCTCCAAACCTGAGCACCCTGACCACTGGGTGCGCTTGTAACTGACCTCTCACACTCACGTCCCCCACACTCAGTGCATCTGAGCTTCACTCAGACCTCGTGAACCAGGCAGTGCTTTATCCCATTCTCCAGATGGGACACGAGCAGGGGTCGCCCAGCAGTGATGTCCGTCTTGACCGGATAGCCTACTGCGATTCCTTGTTTTCCCCGTGGTCTCCGTGTGTCTTGTCACCTCCTGTACCATGTTGCCAAGCATTGATAGACCTGCAGTCAAGCTGGCCCCCTCAGACATGTTGGTTGCCTGTACTCGAGGAACCCACAGTGCACTCTCTCTTTCTCTGAAAAGAGTTTACAAAGAAAACAAGAGAACAAAGGAGTTTGCTAAATGTATCCAACATTCAGATCTGGAGTTACGGAAGGATCATCTCAAGGTCAGAGCTTTAGCCATTTGAACAGAAAAATGCAAAATGTCGATCTCACAACAAGCAGCATGGCAAGAAGTTGGAATGAAAAACCCATGGGTTAGTCTTTCTTTTGCAAGGCTCTCAGATGGGTTGACAAAGTCCCTGAAGAAGAATAAACAGTAGATTTGTCTGTGTAGCATCTTTAACCTCTGCTTGTGCAGAATAGCAGGTAGAGACCTTGCTTGACCTCTGGCCCTCAGTCCTGCTCAGAGCTCCCAGCACCTTCCTGTTGTCCCCAGGCTACTCCTTGAGACCCTCCCTGGTTGATCCACCAGCTGCTGAGAACGGCACGACCCCTCTCTCCACTCCAGCTGTAGGGCTTCCTTGACAATCCTGGGCTGTGCCCTCTGTATTTCCACAGCCCCTGCTCACCTCTGGAGAGCTCTTCCCTGTCCTCCTCCAGATCCTCTGTCCCTGTTTGCAGGGTTGCGGCATGGCTCAAAGCCCCTGCTTCTGTGAAGATGCTGGTCACACTCCCCTTACATTCCACCTAGCATTGATAGACCTGCATGTTATCCATATAATTGATTACTTTTTGATCCATAATATGTATGTTTAGTACCTACCAGGAGCCAGGCACTGTCCTGGGGGCTGGAGGCTGGGGATACAGCTGGCAACAAGGAAAGAAGTTCCTGACTCCACAGAGCTTTTTTCTGGGGGTAAAAACAATCAACACGGAAACAGATACATAATGTAGGGCAAGTGAAGAGAGTGATGGGTACCCAGCAGGAGAAGAACAAAGCAGAAAGGTAACAGAGAGGGCAAGAGGGACATTTCTATTGTGGAGGTCAGAAGGCCGCTTTGAGGAAAAAGCATCTAAGCAGAGACCTAGATAATGGGAAAGGCAAGCCGGTGAAGGGTGGCCTTTTCTAGAAGAGGAAGAGACACCAGAGCACTCTCTTAATCCCTCTCTCTCTCTCTCTCTCTCTCTCTCTCTGCTCTGTCTTGCCCTCTTTCTCTGAATATACACAGAGGAAATATCATAGGAGGACACAGTAAGAAGATGGCCATCTATATACCAGGCAGAGACCACATTTTCTAGCACCTTGATCTTGAACGTCTAGCCTCCAGAACTGTGAGAAAATAAATGTCTGTTGTTGAAGCCACCAGTCTATGGTATTGTGTTATTGTATCCCAAGCTGACTAATATAGATTTTAGTACAGAGAAGAGGGTTTCACAAAACCTTAAATGTGAATGTGGCTTTGGAACCAGGTGACGAATAGAAGCTGGAAAAGTTTTAAAGGTACGTGTTAGAAAAGCCTAGATTGCCATGTAGGGACTTTGAGTAGAAATAGGAACATTAGAGATGATTTTGGTGCGGTCTCAGGTGGAAATGAGGAACATGTTATTGGAAATGAGGAAAGTGGCAAAGAACTTGACTGAAATGTGTTCTATTGTTTCATGGAATGTATAACCATACAGTGCCGAGTGATTGACAATCCCTCCCTTGTACTAATGGGATTAATGTTCGGGTCCCAGTTATGAGTGAGAACATGTGGTATTAAGTTCTTTGTTTCTGTGATAGATCACTAGGTATAATGATCTCCAGCTCCATCCAATTTGCTGCAAAGTTCATGGTTTGGTCTTCTTTATGACTGCGTAGTACTCTGTCATTCTATGTACCATATTTTCTTTATCTAATACACTTTTGATGGGCAGGAGGGCTAGTTCCATGTTTTTGCTATTATGAATAGTGTGGCTATAAACCTATGTGTGCAAGTGTCTTTTTTGTAGAATGACTTATGTTCTTCCAGTTATATTCCCAGAAGGATTGCTGGATTGTATGGAAGGTCAATTTTTAGTTCTTTTAGGAATCACCACACTGCTTTCCATCAAGGTTGAACTAGCCTGCACTCCTACCAACAGTGTAGAAGCATTCCCTTTTCTTTGTACCAGCTCCAGTATCTGTTGTTTTTTGACTTATTAATGGTAGTCATCCTTACTGGGATGAGGTGGTAACTCATTATGGTTTCGATTTGCATTTCTCTGAAGATTAGTGAGGCTGAGCATGTTTTCATGTATCTGTTGGCTACTTGCATATCGTCTTTTGAAAATGCCCATATTTTAATAGGACTGTTTGCTTTTTTTCTTTCAGCTGGTTTTAGTTCCTTGTAGATCCTAGGTGTTAGGCCTTTGACAGATATATAATTAGGGGGGCACAAAACAACACAGAAGGAGTCTAGACCCAAACCAGGGAAAATGAGGGCCAGTTGGAGGCCCAAACTTCACCTGCATGCAGCCTACTTATGCAGTTAATCCTTACTTGTACCTCACATGTCTATAATAAAATAAAATTTTAAAAAGTCACACACACACATATATATGCACACAAACCCTTTATTAATATTTTTTAGATATTCTGGCAATTGTTTTATTTTCCATGCTTCTTTTTTCTTTTTTAACTTTTAATTTTTTTATTTTAAAGATGTGGGGTATGGCCGGGCTTGGTGGCTTAGCCTGTAATCCCAGCACTTTGGGAGACCAAGGTGAGTGAATTGCTTGAGCCCATAGGTTTGAGGCCAGACTGGGTAACTTGGCAAGACCGCATCTCTACAATAAATTTATTAAAAATTAGCCAGATATGGTAGCATGTGCCTGTAGTTCTGGCTACTTGGAAGGCGGAGGCGGAAGGATCATTGGAGCCCAGCAGGTCGACACTGGGGTGGCTGTGAGTGTGTCATGGCACTCCAACCTGGGTAACAGAGTGAGACTCCAACTCAAAAAAAAAAGATGTGGGGTACAATTCAGAGTTAGGTATACAAATGTTCATTATGCAGGTACCCTTGTTGATGAGGGTCCCCCCTACCCTGGCAGATTCCCACTACTGACAATCCCGTATTCTCCCACCCCCCGGCAGTTTGCTATCTCTTCTTTTAACATTGGGAGACTCCAATATCTTTATTTAAATATTCGTCTAGCAAAATTTATTCAATGAAAACTTTGAATTATTAATCACACAAGTGATCAAGACAGCAGTGATATGTATTTTCTGCCATTTAAAAAATATTTTTAAAAACACATTTGCCAAGTGAGTTTTACATGTATTCTCATGTAATTTTTCCTTTAAAACTTCATTCTAAGTCCTTTATAACTTAAAAAAATTATTTTCTTTTTAAATTAAAAAATGTCATAGAAAAAGAAAGTATAACCAGAATGAGCAATTAAACTGGATATTTGGCTGAGGAGATTTCTAAGCAAAGTGTTGAAGGTACAGCCTGGCTTCTCCTTACTTCTTACAGTAAAGTGTAAGAAGAAAGAGATAAGCTGAAGGAATTATTAAGCAAAAAGGAACCAGAAGTTGAAGATTTTTTAAAAATCTCAGTCTATTTATATCGCAAAAAATGAGAATACATGCTCTGGAGAGAATACCCCAGGGTTTGGTTGAACAATCACTCCATAAAGAGATCACCATGGAGTTAATCACCCATCTTCAGCAGAAGCCAGGAATAGTAATGGGATTATATCTGCAGAAACGCTGTCAGTTTGGATCAAAGGGGACAGAGATGGGATAAAATGAAGGAAGGCTTCTGGGTTTCTATGGGACAGGACAATAGGGCTATTTGATGGCAAACAGTTTATCTTTCAAAAAAAAGTTGGGGTGGGGGAGAATCACCCCAAAGTCAACTTGGAGATCATGGGGGTGCTACTCCCACCCTAGATCATGGGGGTGCTACTCCCACCCTAGGTCCAAGGAGTAATGGTGTTTTCTACTCAGTTTCAGAGGAAGGAACCCCATCTTTGACCTCAGTGGGCCAGATAGCACCTGTTCAACTCCTCAAGGGCAAGACCACCACAGAGAGTCCTCAGAGTGGCGCTTTCACAAACAGACACCAGGGAAGGTCACCACTCAGGGCCACAGGGCAATACTGCTGTCCCAGTGGGCCCAGAAAGCCCAGAGCACTCAGCCAAAGAGAATTATTCTTGAACCTTAAGATCTAATGGAATTTGTCTTGCTAGCTTTGGGACTTACTTGGGACCCAACACCCCTTTCTTCCTGGTCTTTCCTTTTAGAATGGGAATGCCTGTCCCATTATTGTATTTGAAAGTGCATAACTTGTTTGGTTTCATGTTTACGGCTAGAAAGAAATTTTGCCTCAGGATGAATCATACCTTGAGTCTCACCCATACCTTATATGGATGATCTTTAGATGAGACTTTCAATAACTTCAGAGTTGATGCTGGAATAGGTTAAGAGTCTTGGGGCTGTTGGGATGGGGTGAAGGTATGTTGTATGTGAGAGGGACACATGTTTTTGGTGGGTCAGAGGGCTGAATGCTATAGACTCAACTGTGTCCTCTCAGTTGAAGCCCTTAAACTTCTAAGTGACTGTATTTGGATATAGGCCTTTAAGGAGAGAATTAAGTGAGGTCACAGAGTGTGGCCCTAATCAAATAGGACTGATGTCCTTATAAGAAGAGGAAGAGACACTGAATCACTCTCTCTCTCTTCCAACCCCCTCCTTCTCTGTCTTTCCCTCTCTTTTTCTCTCCCTCCCTCTTTCAATCTCTCTCTCTCTCTCTCTCCTCCAGACACTCACAAAAAGGGCATATGAGGACATGGTGAGAAAGAGGTTGTCTGCAAGCCAGGAAGCAAAGCCTTACCAGAAACCAATCCTGAGGGCCCCTTGATCTTGAACTTTCAGACTCCAGAACAGTGAGAAAATACACTTCTGTTGTTTAAGCTGCCTAGTTTGTGACATTTTGTTATGGCAGTCCTTGCAGACTAATAATCCCATTTTTGGATGAGAAAACTGAGGCACAGAGAGATTAGATGACCCATCCACGGATACTCAATAACATATGAACCAGGGTTCAAATCCAAGCAGCCTTGCTCCAGGGTTTTTATCTGCTCTTATCACTAGATAATAAGAGAAGACAACAGAGTGGCAAAGTGCTAGGTCTCCATGATGCTTTCTGCGACCCACTTCACCCTTCTGCTCCTTGGAACTCTATCCTCAGTCCTGGCTCTAAGTGTCAGTTTTGGCTCTGTCTGCCCTGCTGCATGGAGCCACCTTCTGTGATCTCTCTGTATCTGTCTAGGATCCTACATTTGATCAATGCTTGTGGGGCTAATCATTTCTCGGGATACTTAGCTCTGTCCTCCTCCGGGCCCAAAGGCAGCTGGTTTTGTTTCTTCTGCCTATGCTCCTCTTATCTGGGTCTGTTGTCTGTCTGTCTGTCCCACCAAAGAAAGCTCAAGGACAGCATCCTATCCACACCTGTGTTTCCTCAGAGCTCAGCCCCACTTCCTACAAGCAGGCTACCCTCTAAACCTCGTTGGGTTGGCCTGAGTCAAAAGTGTTGGGGAGGAGTCTATCCTAGGTGTGGGCATGTTTGCAGGGTTGAGCGTGAAACTGGCGTCTGGTTTTTATAGAGGCTGAGGGATAAAAATATATCCGAGAAGAACACGAGGCAGATAGAATACAAACAGTTTATTTTTCCTTTTATGGTGACCAAGGGTGACTGAACTGAACTATGCCGTTTGGACACCAGGAAGCATGAACCATATTTAACAAAACAATGTATGCCCCAGGTCCCTAGCCACAACCCACACCTACTTTTGACTTTTTCTATTCCATGGGTCTTCCAGGGGTGGTTTGTAAATTAGTTTGCAGGTGTGTACTAAGAGGTGTCCTCAGTATATAGTAGGCATTGCAATTGTTTCTATTCTACTTTTTATATGTTGGTCTCAACCACTAAATTTCTTCATATCACATCAAACCAGTGGTGTGAAAAACCACAGCTCTAAATGATCTCTCACATTTCCAGTGTCTTTATATTCCAGAGATTTCCCTTTCCATCAGACTCCTCCATTTCCTTCAGTGTACGACAAGGGAGCGTACAGAATTAGCCAACTTAACCAGTGAAGACCTGACTGCTGTGTTGCCTTAAAGTAAAACCCAGGGAGTGTTAATCCTAGGTAGATCTTCAGCGTCAGTGGGTGCTCCCTGTAAGATATTACTCCCTAGATCCAGGGCAGGGCCTGGCCTTTCAGACTTTGAAATGTTCCCGGTGCATCTCACCCCTAACTTTTAATTGAGAAACACTGATCTCGTCCAGCTTCTTAATTTCACAGTGGGGAAACTAACTGAGGCACAGAGGAACAGCCATTGGTCAATGATGTTAGGAACCCAGAGGCCAAGCTGGGGCTACTCAAAGTCACAGTGTCAGAGACTTGAAGCTTGTGGGGAGTGTTTCCTTGTCTTATAGCTGGGAAGTGGATGCTTAAGGAGGGGAGGGGACCACCTGGTATTGCACAGTCAAAAGAAGGAGATTTGAATAAGAAACCTGTCATGGGTTGATGGCAGTCCCCCAAAATACGTGTCTGTACCCTAACTCCTGAACTCTGTGAATGCGACCTTATTTGGATAAAGGGTCTTTGCAGACATAATAAAGTTAAAGATCTCAAGATGGGAGCATCATGGATTATGGGCCCCTAATCCAGTAACAGGTGCTAGTATAAGAGAAACCCAGAGGGCATAAGGGAAGAAGGCTATGTGAAGACAGAGATTGGAATGACGCAGCCACAAGCCAAGAAACACTGGGAACTACTAGAAGCTGGAAGAGGCAAGGAAAGGCCCACCCCTAGGGCCTTGGGAGATAGTTCAAACCTACCTGCTGACATTTTGATTCCAGATTTCTGATCCAGGGCTGTGCGAATACATTTCTGCTGTCTTAAGCCACCAAGTTTATTTAATGGCAACCCCAGGCAACTAGTACATACCCAAAGCAAGAATTCAGGTATTATTTTTTTTTTTAACAAAATGCTTCAAGCCGGGCTACGTGGCTCAGTCTGTAATCCCGTGCTTTGGGAAGCTGAGGTGAGTGGATTGCCTGAGCCCGCGGGTTAGAGACCCACCTGGGCAACTTGGTGAGACCTCATCTCTACAAAAATAAAAAAAATCAGCCGGGCATGGTAGCGCGTGCCTGTAATTCCGGCTACTCGGAA